>NW_006408938.1:346887-367250 GCF_000296735.1 Chrysochloris asiatica | reverse complement strand
CTGACTGGAATGCAAATGTTGGAAGTGAAGAGGGAGGATCAGAAATTGGAAAATATAAGCTTGTTGATAAAACTATTGCTGGAGACAGAATGATAGAATTTTTTCAAGACCAATGACTTATTCATTGCAAACACATTTTTTTAAGCAACATAAAAGGTGGTTATATACATGGACATCACCAAATGGAATGTATACAGAAATCATCTATGGGAAAAGACAGTACAAATGTTCAATATCATCAGCTAAAGCAAGATCAGGGGCCGAACAGACCATCAACTGCTCATATACAAGTTCAGGCTGAAGCTGAAGAAAATGAAAAGAATTGCACAAGAGCCAAAATATGACCCAGGACCTATCCCTTCTGAATGTACAGACCATTTCAAGAACAGATTTCATACATTAGACACTAATGACTGAAAACCAGAAGATTGTAGAATGACATGAAGAACATCATACAGGAAGAAAGCAAAAGGTCATTGAAAAGACAAAAAAGAAATAAAAAATGAAAATAACTGTCAGAACAGACTCTTAAACTTGCTCTTACAGATAGAGAAGCTAAAGCATGTGGAAGAAATGGGATAGTCAAAGAGCTGAACAGAAATTTCAAAAGGCAGTTCAAGAACACATATTAAAGTATTATTATGAAAGGTGCAAAAATTTGGAGTTTAAAAAACAAAATGAAAAACATGTTCAGTGTTTTTCTAGCTGAAAGAACTAAAGCAAAAATTTAAGCCTCAACTTGCAATACTGGAGGAAGAGCTGTCTCTTCCTATTGGCTGTTGCAGGAGGCATCAAAAGAAGATGGAAGGTATATATAATCAATGTACCAAAAATAAATTGTCGCTGTTCAACCATTTTAGGAGGCAGCATAGGATCAAGAACTGATATTACTGAAGGTAGACGTTCCAGCTGCACTGAAGGCACTGGTAAAAAGGATCTAGGAACTGATGGGATGCAAATTGAAATCCTTAAAAAAAACCTGATGAAAGAAACACTGAAGGCACTCACTCAGCTATGCCAAGAAATTTAGAGAATGGCTACCTGACCAACTGATTGGAAGATATTCATATCATTCCAAAAAGAGGTGACCCAACTGAATGCAGAAATCATTGTGTTGTTGCTGTTGTTAAGTGCCTTTGAGTCAGTTCTGACTCATAATGACCCTGTATATGGTTTCCGAGGAGCAGCTGGTGAATTTGAACCATCGATGTTGTGATTCAAATTGACCTTGCTGTCCAGTGCATTATCCCACAGTACCACACCAGGACTCCCAGGAATCATCATACAATATCATTAATACCATAGGTAAGTAAAATTTTGCTGAAGATAATTTATAAAAGACTGCAAGAGTACATAGACAAGGAACTGCCAGAAGTTCAAGCTGTATTCATAAGAGGACGTAGAATGAAGGATATCATTGCTGATGTCAAATGGATCTTGGTGAAAGGCAGATAAAACCAGAAATATGTTTACTTGTGTCTTAACTGATTATGCAAGACTTTCAACAATGTAGATCATGACAAGCTGTAGATAGCATTATAAAGAATGACTATTCCAGAACACTTAATTATGCACATAAGGAACCTGCACATAGACAAAGAGTTAGTGGTTTGAATAGAACAAGGGGAAACTGAATGGTTTAAAATCAGGAAAGGTATATGCCAGGGTTGTATTCTTTCACCACACTTATTCAATCTGTATATTGAGCAAATAATCTGAGGAACTAGATTATATGAAGAACATGGCATCAGGACTGGAAGAAGACTCATTAACAACCTGTAATATGCAGATGACAAAACCTTGCCTGTTAAAAATGAAGAATACTTGAAATTCTTACTAATGAAGATCAAAGACTATAACATTCATTATGAATTATACCTCCAAGTAAAGAAAACAAAAATATTCATAACTGCACCAATAAATAACATCATGATAAACAGAAAAAATATTAAAGTGGTAAAAGACTTCATATTACTTGTATTCAAAATCAACATTCATGAAAGCAGAAGTCAAGAAATAAAATTACATATTGCATTAAACAAATATACTGCAAAAGATCTCTTTAAAGTATTCAAGAATAAAGATAATCAGTTTGTGGATTACGATACTCCTTATCCAAGCCATGGTATTTCAATAACCTCATATGCCTGTGAATGTTGGACAATGAATAAGACCTTAGCAGAATGGATGCATTTGAATTATGGTGTTGAAGAAGAAAAGTGAAAGTACCAAGGAGTGCCAGAAGAACAAATAAATCTGTGTGGGAAGAAGTACACCCACCTACTTTGTAGTCAGATGGTGAGATTCCATCTGATTTCTCATATTTCAGACATGTTTTGGGGAGGGACCAGTCCCTAAAGAAGGATATCATGGTTTGTAAAGTGGAGCATCAGTGAAAAATATTCCACCACTGTGATGTATTTCCACAGTGACAGCAGCAGTGGGCTCAAATGTAACAATTATAAGGATGAGTCAGAACTTACTGAAGGCATCTAACCACAGCCAATATTTCTACGTAAAACCATATCCAAATCATCTAAAATTTCAATTTAAATAATTGAATTTTGTTTTGAAAAATTTCATAATCATTTATGTCCATCACCACATTGTTGTTTTTCTTGTTGTTATGTTCCATTGAGTTGCTATTGATCCATTGCACAACAGAATGAACTGATTGCCCAATCCTGTGCCAACCTTATGATCATTACTCATTTGTTGCTGCCACTATGACAGTTAATTTCGTTGGGGGGACTTTCTTTGTTTCTTCAATCCTCCACTTTGCCGAACATGATATACTTCTTCAGGGACTGGTCCCTCTTTGTAAAATGTCCTAAGTCTGAGAGATGAAGTCTGACTATTCTGGCTTCCAAGGAGAATTCTAGCCATATTTCTTCCAAGACATATCTGTTTGTTCTTTTTGCAGTCCATGGTACTTTCAGTGTTCTCCTCCAACACCATAACTCAAATGCATCAGTTCTCCTATTCTCCTATGGTCTTCTTTATTCAATGTCCATTTTTTTTTCATACATATGAGGTTATTAGAAAATATCATGGCTTGGGGCAGGCACACCATAGTCCTCAAACTGACATCTTTGCTCTTCAACACATTAAGGAGGTTTTGCATAGCAGATTTGTCTAGTGCAATATGCCTAATGCATTTCCATCACCACATGGTTTATTGATATTCAATTTTTAATCAATTTTAATTACATCAAAAGAAAGTACAAACCTAATCAATATATTTTTTAAAGCTCATGTGGGTTTGGGACTATAAAAGCATCATTATTTAACTAACTCATTAATATAAAGGTTATCACTTTTATAAATGGCATACAAGTATACGGTAAGACTGACACATGACTAAAATCAATAATGATCAATATAAATCATATCAGATATTTAAAGAATTCTGTCTGAGCATCATCAGTAGTGCTCGAGAGAAATTAACAGATTTTACTGTGACTTATTAAAGAGATGTTTCCAAAAAACTTATGTTGCTGATAAATTGATAATTATTCTTCCATCACTACAAAGGACAACCCTTTTTTCTTGTTTGGAACTGATCATTTCTAAAAATATAGCACAGTTCCTAAGAAAGTGTCACTACAAAGGTTGCCTGTTATGGGCATTTTCCACACCCTCATCCATGGTGTGGCTCAATGGAAACTGATCTCTTTATCACAATCCCTATATCCAAGTATAGCTATCATTAAGATCTGGCAAACTAACATTGAAGTATAATGCAATTTATCCATGTCCTCATCTCCATTGCCAGTCTTATAGCCTGGGCCACCACGTTTTTCAACTTATTATTTTTTTCCCATTTTCATTCCCCACCATTTCATTTTCAAGCATCAGTAACTATATTCTTGAATATATATAATTTCATTTTACTGTCTTCAAAGATCTTACAAAAAACTCAAGCTTCATACCATGTGCAGTGAGGTAATACATACTGTGGTCTCAGACTACCTCTCTAATCCCTTCTCAATCACTGTCCTTTCTTCTCACTGTGCACCGCTAGGTTTCTCTGGCACTTACAATATCATATATACTCATATATTTCTTCTATTAATTTAAAAATACCTAGAAAACAAGATACTCATCTTCCAAAAGAAATTGATGAAGTTGATAGTTATACAAATGACAGAAGACTTAAGATAACATAATGACATCATTAAAGTGGTTAAAGAAAAATATATATATATATAATTCTATTACTAGGGAAAGTATCCTTTAAACACAGTGAAAATAGACATGCTTAGACTTACAAAAACTGAGAGATCTTTTGCTAACAGACTCCTATTAAAATGTTTTTAAACAGTACATAGGCAAAAGGAAAATGATCTCATCTAGAAACATGAAATACAAGACAGAATAAAGAGCAATGGAAATGGTAAATGTAACAAATACCAACTCCTTAAAAAATAAAAATAATATCTTATGGCATTTTAAATGTATATGGAAGTAAAATGGGAAACCAACACAATAGCCTAAGGTAATGAATAAATGGTACTGATTTGCTTTAAAATCTTTCTATTACTAGAACACAAAAATTTCATTCTTAGGTAAATAACCAGCATATGTATTCAGCAATAGACAGGTAAAGAAATGCAGCAGTATTCATAGCAGCTCAAAATGGACAACAATCCAAGGTGTGGGACTTAATAATGTTTGATGTCAACTTAGTTCTTAGTCAACAAATCTGGAAGACACAGATAATTGTTTAAGACAAGTAGAGAGGACCCTCTTCTATTTTCCCTTCATAGCTATGATTCTCATTACATTTACAAGACATTTACAGATAATTAATTAACATCATGACAACAGATTTTCTTATCACAGCTTCATAAATCATCCTCATATAGACCTACACTAGGACCAAATAATGTAACTCACCCATACCATGTGTGCACAGAGTCGGTTCCAACTCACAGTGACCCTGTATACAGTTTTCAAGGCTGTAAATTTGATGGGAACAAAGAGCTTCATCTTTTTTCTCGTAGAACAGCTGGTAGTTTCAGGCGGCTGAACTTCAGGTTAGCAGTCCAACTCATAAACACTATGAAATATTACAACAAAATGTGCAAAGATCTGGAATCAGAAAACAAAAAGGGATAACACACTCAACATTTGTCAAGCTGGGGAAACTGAAGAAAAATTTCTGGCCTAGACTTTCATTATTGAAGGATTCTCTGGGCAAATTATTGAATGATGCAGGAATCATCAAAAGAAGATGGAAGGAATACACAGAATCACTGTACCAAAAGGATATGGTTGATGTTCAAACATTTCAAGAGGTAACATATGATCAAGTGCCAATGATACTGAAGGAAGAAGTCCAAGGTACGTTGGGGGAATTGGCAAAGAACAAGGCACCAGGAATTGATGGGGAAAAAAATTGAAATCTTTCAGCAAAGTGAGGCGGCACAGTAGGCACTCCTTCATCTCTTCCAAGAAATTTGGAAGACAACTATCTGGCTAACTGATTGGAAGAGATCCGTATTTGTGCACATTTAAAAGAGAGGTGACTCAATGGAATGAGGAAATCATTGGACAATCTCTTTGACATCCCATGCAAGTAATGTTTTGCTAAATGTAATACAGAAATGGCTGCAAGCATACATTGACAGAGAACTTCCAGAGGTCTAAGCCAGATTCAGAAGAGGATGTGGAATGAGGGATATCATTGCGGACATTAGATGGATCTTGGGTGAAAGCAGAGAATATCAGAAAGATGTTTACCTGGGCTTTATTGACTACACAAAGACCTGCAATTGTGTGGATCATGACAAACTATGGACAACATTGTGAAGTATGAGTATTCCAGAACACTTCATTGTGTTCATGAGGAATCTGTACATGGATCAAGAGGAAGTTGTTCAAAGAGAACATGGGAACACTGAACGGTTTAAAATTAATAAAGGTGTGTGACAGGGTTGTATTCTTTCACCATGCTTATTCAACCTGTATGTTGAGCAAATAATCTGAGATGCTGGGTTATATGAAGAAAAGCGTGGCATCAGGATTGGAGGAAGATCCATTAACAACCTGCAGTATGCAGACAATACAACCTTGCTTGCTGAAATTGAAGAGGACTTTAAGTATTTACTGATGAATATCAAAGACCACAGCCTTTGCATCTCAATGTAAAGAAAACAAAAATCCTCACCTCTAGACCATTAAATAACATTCTTATCAATGGAGAAAAGATTGAAGTTGTCAAGGATTTCATTCTTCTTGAGTCAACTATCAACACTCATGGAAGTAGCAGTTGAGAAATCAAACAACGTATTGCATTAGGCAAATCTGCTGCACAGACCTTTTAAAAGTGTTGAGGAGCAAAATGTCAGCTTAACGACTAAGGTGAGCCTGACCTAAGCCATGGTATTTTCAGTAACCTCATATGGATGCAAAATCTGGACAGTGAATAAGGAAAACTGTAGAAGAATTGATGCTTTTGAATTATGGTTTTGGAGGAGAATATTGAAAGTGCCATGGACTGCCAAGAGAACCAACAGATCTGTGTTGGAAGAAGTACAACCAGAGCACTCCTTGGAGGCCAGTATGGCCAAACTTCATCTCTTATCCTTCTTGATTCCCATACCTGTTTCTTTTTTTTAAGTTTTTATTGTGAGGTTTACATGGGAGAACATCAGCTCTATTACCCATCCTATCGTATTTTGCTTCATTACAATGATTACAATCCCCTCCATGCATCCTCAAATAACCAAGGGTACACTACACAGGCCCGCCACCTGGAAGCCAGCACATAGCCCCTCCCCCTCTCAGAGTCAAGTGTCCCAGCCACTTGTGGTACAATAGGAATACTTGCCATCAGAACTGACTGTGAGGCTAGGAAATATAGAGGTACACATTTTTTTGACAAAAGAAGGAGAGTGATTGATTTTGCAGCCCAGAAGCGGAGGTTCCTGGGACCATCAAGTGAGAAGAACGGAGAAAGGGACCCTACCCAGAAAGGCAGTGACCCCAGGGATGGAGACAGAGATGGTGATGTGAACAGATCCAATGGCTAGGGACACTGGACTCAGGGAGAGAGAAGGCTGTGTGCTGGCAGCCAGGAGGCAGGGGGTAGGAAGTGGGGCAGGGGATGGCGGGCCTGTGTGGTGTACTCTTTGGTTATTTGATGATGCACAGAGGAGATTGTAATCATTGCAATGAAATGAAATATGATAGGATGAGTGTAAAGCTGATGTTCTTCCATGTAAACCTCACAATAAAAACTTTAAAATATATATATATGGAGCTCTGGTAGCGTAGTGGTTACGAATCGGGCTGCGAACCTTAAGGTCAACGGTTCGAAACTGCCAGCCGCTCTGTGGGAGAAAGATGAGGCTTTCTACTCCCGTAAAGATTTACACCCTCGGAAACCCTGTACAGGGTCGCTTAACAACAACATATATATATATGACTTCAAAAAGTTTGTGGAAATTTTCTATTATTTTTTTATTCTATTTTTCCTCAAATTTTTGAAGTCCCCCTCATAGATTGCTAGGTCTTTCTTCGTGAGATGGTTGTTGGAGGACTTGAACCTCCAACCTTTCTGTTAGCAACTGAGTGTGTTAGCTGTTTGACCACCCAGGGATTCTGTAGGAAACCCCAAGTGTTTTAATGAAGATGGAGAAGCTGAACTTCAGAAGAAAAGTAGAAGAGTTATTTTGGATGGAGGCAGAATGCCATTTCTGCTGTCACAGGAAGGAGGAAAGAATGGAAGAGGATCCTGGTATGTTTGTGAGTTTAGAGACAAGAATTTGAGAGTGCTTCTATCTAGTGACTTGTATTTTCTCTGTGAAGTAGATAAGCCATTACCTGTAAGGAGTGGGGTAGAAGTTGGAGGATAAAGGAATAAGCTCTTCTTTTTATATATCTATTGTGAAATTGAGAGAGGGATAGAAAATTCTTAAAATGCATTTTTACAAGTAAATTTGAGCAAATTTAATTTCATGTTCAAGACAGTGTAAAAGACCCGTTATTAAAATTGTATCTGCAACAATTGACGGTGGGTGTACTAGAAGTATTAAGTGAAGCTGAAATTGTATATTACTTACTTTAATAAACATTTTTATGATAAAATACATAATGGCTAAATAAATTGAAACAATTCACCTTCTAATGTCATTTTCTGAACTGAGCAGTTGAATAAATACATATTCACTAGTTGCCATGGGATTATATGAAAATCAGATAGCTTAATAAACTGTATAGAACTGAATGATAATTAATACTATAACCTAAACTTCATTAGATGTGCATATTGAATGCTGGCTGGCAATAAAGAAATGTGTTTTCTTCACATCCATTGCAAGTGCATATTAGATATCACAGCATAGACCAGTAAGAATATCCACAAAGAGAGTCAATGAAGTTTGAAGAAATTGGGCAGAATAAATAAATCAACTTTTATCCAAAAAAAAAAAAAAAAAATTGTCAGTTTGAGGCCTAAGGTGACCTGATCCATGGTATTTTCAACCACTTCATATGCATGTGAATAATGAATAAGGAAGACCATAGAAGAATTGGTGTATTTGAGTTATGGTTTTGGAGAAGAATTTTGAAAATACCATGGACTGCCAGAAGAACAGGCTAATGCATATTGGAAGAAGTACAGCCAGAATTCTCCATAGAAGTGAGTATGGTGAGACATTTTCGCTTGTACTTCAGACATGTTATCAAGAGGGACCAGTTCCTGCAGCAGATTTCATGCTCGATAAAGTAAGACGTCAACACAAAACAGGAAGACTCCCAATGAGATGGATTGGCACAGTGGTAACAGCAATGGGTTCAAGAATAACAATTGTGGAGTTGGTACAGGACCGAGCAGTGTTTCATTCTGTTGTGCATAGGGTTTCTATGAGTTGAACCTCCTCTACAGCTTCTAATAACAATAATATATATTATTTATAACATATTATTTTAAACATAGACAAAGCTGACATAATAAATACCAAAATCAGGGGGTCTACAAAGGCAAGAAGTGACTGGCTTACAAGGTTTCAAGAGGGAGCCTAGATCTAGAGGGTGCGGAGAAAGGTAGAATCTCCACTGAGCAGTATCCAATCTGTCTGGGCAGGGCTGATGAAAGGAGACAGGGATAGGACTTTTGTGGCAAAAAAGTTAATAATTGCTATCAGGACTGACTGTGAGGGTTGCAAATGTAAAGGCATATGTTTTGTAGCAAAAGAAGGGGAGTGGTTGACTTTGCAGTCCAGGAGCAGAGATCCCTGGGACCATCAAGGGAGAAGAGTGCAGTGCAGGACCCTACTCAGAGAAACAGTGATGTCAGCAAAGAAGGCAGAGATGATGACATGAGAGATGGAGTGGCTGGGAACTGTAGACCCAGAGAGGGAAAGGGGCTGTGTGCTGATGACCAAGGGGCAGGCTTGCAGGGTATACACTTTGGTTGTCTGATGATGTATGGAGGGGATTGTAATCATGGCGATGAAATGATACACGACAAGATAAATGTAAAGCTAATGTTCTCCCATGTAAACTATCACATGATTCACAATAAAAAACCGTTTAACAAAAGACTCTACTAAAAAGTAAAAGGGTGTCTTCAGAAACCATATGTCCAACAAGAATCTAATAACAAAAAAATATATACAATTTTCAATTGTTGTTGTTAAGTACCGTGGAGTCGGTTCTGACTCATAGTGACCCTGCACAGGGTTTCCGAGGCTATAAATCTTTACGGGAGCAGAAAGCCTCATCTTTCTCCCTCAGAACCGCTGGTAGTTTCAAACTGCCAACCTTGAGGTTAGCAGCCTGATTCGTAACCACTACGCTACCAGAGCTCCTTATAATTTCAATAACTTAACAAAAAGACAAGCTAATCATAAAGTGAGCAAAGGTATGAAACAGACATTTCATCAAAGAGGACATTCAAATGGCCACTAAACACCTGAAATGATGCTTCGTGTCATTAGTCATCAGGGAGATGCAAACCAAAACCACAATAAGATACTACTGCACTCCCACTAGGATGGTTAAGATGAAAAATAAACAGATACAAGAAGATAACAAAGGTTGTCAAGAATTGGGGAAGTTGGAAACCTTATCCATAGCTGGCAGTAATGCAAAATGGTACTGCAGTTATGGGTAACAGTGTGGTAGCTCCTCAAAAACACTAACAACAGCACTACCATTGACGTAGCAATTCCACTCTTAGTTGTATACCAAAAAAAAAGTGACATCTTTGCCATTTAACTCTTTAAAGAGGTCTTTTGAGTCAGATTTGCCTAATGCAGTACATCCTTCAATTTCTTGAGTCCATGAGTGTTGATTGTAGATTCTAGCAAAATAAAGTCTTTGACAATTTCTATATTTTCTCTAATAATCATGGTGCTATTTATTGGTACAATTGTGAGTATGGCTGGTATGTAGATGGCCCAATTTATTCAGTAAATGTTTGTCTTGATTAACTAGTACTCTTGTAGCACAAATGCCACAAGTGGGTGACTTTAGCGAAGATAAATATATTTACTGGAGACTTAAAGTCCAAATCAGAATCTCTGTCATGCCAATTCCATCCCTCTTCTTAGCTCAGGGCTTTCTTAACTATTCTTATGGTTATGCATCTGTCCTCCCCATAGTGTGTTGTCTTTGTGTCTACTCTGCTCTTTATATAACTCAGAAGTGATTCCAGTTAGGAAACACCATACACTGGTATGTTCCATTACCATAACAAAGAAAATTATATTTCCAAATAGTATTGTATTCATAGATATAAGGATTAGAATACTAATACATATTTTGTGGGGGGAGAAACAATTAACTCATTAAAATGCTCTTTTAATTTTGAACTATCTTCTCAATGAAAATCCACAAGTAATGTTTTTCAGTGAAACTCAGGTTACTAATATTATACAAATACAAATCTATTCCAGTACTCTTCTTGGAGAAACACTTCACTACTACATTAGTAACACAAACCACAAATAATTTCTTATTCACATTTATGTATGATTACATTGTTGTTTCCTGATGAGGTGCTGCAGGACACTTCACTGGACTACAAGGTCTGTTTGAACGGCAAGGGCAGTGGTTCAAACCCACCAACTGCTCCTCAGCAAAGCTTATACAGGATCACTAACCTTATACTGGGTCAGAACTGACTCAAAGGCACTAAACAACAACAACTTTGTTGATGTTAGGTGTTGTTGAGTTAGTTCCAACTTAGTTACCCCATGTAAAACCTGAATGATGCACTGTCCAGTTCAGTCATCTTCAAACTTGGTCTTATATTTGATCCCATGGTGGCTGCCACTGTGTCACTCCATCTCATAGTGGGTTTTCCTCTTTTTTACTGACCCTCCACTATTCAATGCTAATACAGGTTAGGGAGTCAAACAATAGTAATACACTTCACACATACGATTTGCAGTCCCACAATTAAAAGGGGAAATTATGAAAAGCTATATAAAAATAGAATACATAATAGGAACTCCTTTGAATTTGAAATGGACATAATTCTCCTTTCTTCTGATGTTTAACTCATAAGCTTGATTTGTCTTGAAATGTTTCATCGTATTTTGTTTTTTACACTTTTAAATTGCATAGTTTCCTTGGAAAATCACTTTAGTCACCATATGTGGTGAGTATGAGATCAATTTAGAATTTATTCTTCTTAAGGACCATTTCCTCTTCAGTGTGACTTTTATTGTATATCAGTTACTTCTAGGGATAAAAACATTAAAATGTAATTAGACTACAAAGTGAAGGCATATTTTTGTCTCAAGATAACAAGTGAGATTTCTTTCAGGGTAGAACATATAATGGGGAAATGACCCATTTTATCCTTCCTTCGAGGAAAAATAAATGATAGCTTGAATCACCAATAGCTAGTGTTTTGGAGGTAGAAATACAAAAATTATACATTTTCTATAAATCTCTATAAAGTTAAATAGGCAGTAACTGCCACACTATGTTAAGAAAACAAAGTACAATGGCCTAACAGCTGTTTCTATTGTGAGACAGATGCACAATTTCTCTGTGAAGAATAGTTCCTCTTGGTTTATTTTGTTTTCATTACTTCAAGGTATGTTTTGGAAAATCACTAGGTAGGTAGCGGTGATATTAGTTCTAAATTAAACCATATGGTTTTATATCTCTTTTATATATAAATATTATGGAAGAACTGTTCCATAATACTTGTCTTGCTCCTTAAGTATAAATTCACTTATCAACTCAGGGCAAATTTAAGAATGATGCTGATATGTCCTGACTACATAGTATCTATTATCTAAAACCATGGTTTTAAAGTTTTCTTCTGCACTACTTTTTCAAACACAATTTTAATTTGATATTTAATATAGAAAATTGGTAATTGCAGTACTATTCTGGCTGAATTTAGCATGGAGAAGCACGCAAATTCCCAATTGATTTTTCTTTTCTTTTTTTAATAGTTCCTCAGATACATATGTTGTTGTTATGAGCCGTGGTTCCGACTCATAGCGACCCTGTACAGGGTTTCTAAGGCTGTTAAATCTTTACAGGAGCAGAAATCCTCATCTTTCTCCTGCAGAACAGCTGGTAGTTTCAAACTGCTGACCCTGAGGTTAGCAGCCCGATTTGTAACCACTACGCTAACAGAGCTCCTTTGAGACACATATAGGAACTACTCACATAAATCATTTCAGAACATCAGATTTGTTTTGTAGATACTTTTTTGTGGGTCCTGCATTCAAAATGAAAACAATTTGAGGAAGACACTCATTGGTAAAGGTCTGTGATAATTCCTAAAACTGCATCAACAACTGGAAGGCACCTAATGTAAATGTAGGCATAAAGTATTGCTACTAGAGGTCCAGTGCTTACATGCATGAATTTATTCCATACAAAACCGTATTTGAACATGTCTCTGAAACTAGTAAATGGCTTCAGACAGGCTCTTTCAGTAATACACTTGTCTTTGTTTCATTCAGGTAGCTTCAAAAAAATGGTTCATTCAAAACTGAACTTCCAAAGAAATTGACTGGGCCAGTTAAAATCAAGGCAAAAAGACCGTCTCAGAAGGTAATCGTGACATATTTGGGGTACTCAAAAGGATAATCTTGACAGATTTTCTCCAGGGACACAGGGCAATCACAGGGATTCTTATGATGACGTTTTAAGAAAACTGAAAACCACATTGATGAGAAAAAAAGACCAGAAAAGTGGCACCAAGGGATTTTTATCCATCATAACAAAGCACCAGATCATTCTTTGAAGGTAATAAGAACTGTCATGAGAATTCTGTTGGGAAACCCATCATGTGATCTTCAGCAACTCTGCATTCACCAAGGCTATAATTTCCAATGACTGATCCTTCCTCTTTGTTTCCAACCTTTGCATTCTAATCACCCGTAATTATCAATGCATCTCGATGCATGTTTGATCAATGTCAGACGGAAGAATTTGGTAGAATTCTTCTGTTTCATCATCACTGGCTTTAGTGGTGGTGCAAATATTTGAATAATAGTGGTATTAACTTGTCTTCCTTGGAGGTGTGTGGATATTATCCTATCAAAGTCAGCATTATACGTCACAACAAATCTTGAAATGTTCCATTTGTTGATGAATATTATGGCATTCCTTTTCAATTTATCATTTCCACCATAGTAAATCATGTGATCATCAGATTCAAAATGGCCATTACCATCCTTCTCAGCTCACCAATGCCTAGGGTATCACTGTTTATGAGTTCCATTTCTTTTTTGACAATTTTTAATTTTCCTAGATTCATACTTTGTACACTCCATGTCGAGATTATTAACGAATGTCTACAGCTGTTTCTCTCCATTTTGAGTTGTCCCCCACCAGAAAATGAAGTCCTGAAAGCTTTACTTCATTTGCATCATCATGGTCAACTCTACATTGAG
This sequence comes from Chrysochloris asiatica, assembly GCF_000296735.1. Taxonomy (NCBI): domain Eukaryota; kingdom Metazoa; phylum Chordata; class Mammalia; order Afrosoricida; family Chrysochloridae; genus Chrysochloris; species Chrysochloris asiatica. The sequence goes on along the minus strand of NW_006408938.1, from coordinate 353,370 downwards.
GTGGCAGCTCTTCACCAGTCAAATTTTGAGTGACTTCAAACCTGAGGGTCTCATCTTCTTGCACTGTATCTGACAATATTCTGATGCTATTCATCATGTTTCAGTATTCAGTATTCTGGTGCTATCTAACAGTCCTTCACTGCTATTCATAAAGTTTTTTAGTGGCTAAACATTCAGAAGTACTTTGCTTTCTCTTCTTTTGGGTCTTAGTCTGAAAGTTCAGCTGAAACCTATCCACCATGGGTGACTCTGTCAGCATTCAAAATACCAGTGGCAAGGCTTATAGCGTCACAGCAACACACAACCCACCACAATGTGACAAAGTGACAGATGAGTGATGGAATAAATCATTGCTCTTGTAAAATGCTATTGTGATATCTACATCATCATTTCTATCACTAAGGTCCAATTTACTTTTTACCTAAACATGATAATTATTACATTAAAAAATATATATTATTGTACTCCCCCCCATGCATATGTCAAGTTCATCTAATTGTAGTGGATTACTCTCTTTCCTCTTCTTTGTTCCTCTAGTCATGTTCTGATCATCCATCCAGCCATTGATGCCAGGTCAAATGGGTACTATCTGCAAGTGTGGGTATTCTTGTGCATCTCCCCTCACTTCATATCAGCTCAACATTTCACACTCCACTCTAGTTCTCTGGGGCCATGTCCCTGCCCCTGGGCCCAGGAGTCCCCAGGTCTCGTCATACTGCTGGCCAACCAGGTCTCAATCCAGGTTAACAGGAGTCTATTGAATGTGGTCGGACTTAGGTTACAACTTCATTGCTTTTTTCCTTCTCTTCCCTTATTGGTGACCAACGTGGTCAGCAGCAAAACCACATGCCTACTCATGTATTCAACTTAAGTATCAGTCTTGGAAGGGGGTTTGCCATGAGGGGAACTGACCACTTGCCTTAATGGCTCCCAGGGAAACAACTTGCTTGTTCTTGTAGTAGTTAATCAGACTGCTGTTACTGTTTTTTATTTTTCCTGCTGGTCTTCCTTTCAAGAAGTATCTTCTGTTCTTCTAGCTGCTCCAGGCTGGTCTGCTGACCCTATCAAGTGGAAATTTCCCACCTCAGAAGATTCTGGATGGGGATCAGGATTCCAACTATGGTCTTGTGCAATGCAAAGCTCCACAGGAAGCCTCCTTCACTGGGCAACTTCTACCCTCATTTTCAGTATTCCAATCAGTTATAGGCTGAAGACGGATTTACAAGCTTTCTATGGTGAGGTTTCTGGCTATTCCTTTCTCTCCCCTTCTAGTGTCTATTTTACAATAGGAGGTAAGGGAAACCAAAATTCAAAAGACAGCCAAGTATCTTAACATCATTTCCCCACTTTTACCCTTCAAACCATGCCTCAATCCTTGTATCCCTGAGCCCTCTTATTCCATGGTTGTACTTACATCATTATTTACCTCTGTCCTATTTAACCCATGTAAACCTGTTCTCCCATTCACCTTGTTCTTCCTTTCCCCTTCCCCTTCTAGTGTATAAACCGCACCCCCCAGCACCCAAATTATACTGTGTCTATTTCCTACGCTTTGCTCCACCTTCCCCTCCCTAATCTCACCCCTCCCCATTCACCACAGTGCCCAACAAAAATCTCCCCCCATTTCAGAGTGGGTACTTTTTCTTAATCTTTTACAGTAATGGTCCTATGCAGTATTTCTCCTTTTGTGTCTGACTGATTTCACTCAGTATAATGTCCTCAATGTTCATCCATGTTATGCAGTGGTTTGCAGCTTCCTTGTTATTCTTCAAGGTAGCATAATATTCCATTGTGTGTATATACCAAAGTTTCTTTATCCATTCTTCCATAGATTGGCATTTAAGCTGTTTCCATCTTTTTACTATTGTAAATAGTGCTGCTGTGAACATTGGTGTGCATATATCTATTCATGTTATGGATCATATTTCTTGTGGGTAAATACCAAGTAGAGGAATTGCTGGATCATAAAGTATCTATATTTCCAACCTTCTGAGGAAGCACCATATCGTTTCCAGAGTGGTTGGACAATTTTGCAATCCCACCAGCAATGTAGGAGTGTCCCAGTCTCTCCATATCCTCACCAGTATATATTGTCCTCTACTTTTTGATCTTTGCTATTATTGCTGGTGTGAGATGATATTTCATTGTTGCTTTGATTTGCATCTCTCTAATGGCTAGTGATCGTGAACATTTATTCATATGCTTGTTGGCTGCTCAGATCTCCTCCTTGGTGAATTGTCTGTTCAAGTCCTGTGCCCATTTTTTAATTGGGTTATTTGTCTTTTTCTTGTAGAGGTGTTATAGGTTCCTATATATTTTGGAAATTACTCCCTTGTCTGATGAGTCATTGCAAAAGATTTTTTCCCATTCTTTGAGCTCCATTTTTACTCTTTTGATGCATATGTTTTTAATTTTTAGTATGTCCCATTCATTTATTTTGTCTGCTTTTGTTTGTGTAATTTTCAAAATGTTTGGTAGTCTATGTATGCCTTTATTAGAGCCCTCACAGTTGTCACTGTTTTTTCATTGATGACTTTAATAATTTTTGGATTCATATTTAGGTCTTTATTCCAAGCTGAGTTGATTTTTGTATAAGATATGAGGTAAAGGTCTTGTTTCAGTCTTTTGCATGTCATTTTCCAGTTCTGCCAGCACCATATGTTGAAGAGACTATCTCTCCTTCCCATGCAATATACTTAGGAACTTTGTTAAAAATCAGTTGGCTGTATGTGGATGGGTTAATTTCTGGATTCTCAATTCTGTTCCATTGATCAATGTATCTTTCATTGTACCAGTACTAGGCTGTTTTGACAACTGGAGCTGTGCAGTAAATTTTGCAATCAGGAAGTGAGAGACTTCCAACATTATTCTTCTTCTTAAGCAGTGCTTTGCTTATCCTGGGTCTCTTTCCTGTCTCTATAAAGTTTGTAATTGTTTTTTCCATCTCTTTGAAGAATGTCATTGGAATCTTGATTGGGATTGATTTATATGTGTAAATTGATTTGGGCAGTAGCGCCAAACCAGGACCTCACTGTTGCCCTTTATTCTTGTGTTCTTCTCTATGTCTTTCTTTGCCTTTATCATTGGGTAGACTTCCCCCATATTTTCTTTTCCTTCAACATTACTGACACATATATTGTATCTAGTTAGTATTTTTCACACTCTTCCCTTCTCATCCCTGGCAACCATAACAGAATGTTTGTTTTGTTTTCTGTGTGTAAACATTTCCTTACTTTATTTGTCCTTTTGTGGTTGGTACCAAGTAGAGGAATTCCTGGATCATAAGGTATTTCTATTTCCAACCTTCTGAGGACGTGCCATATTGCTTTCCAGAGAGATTAGACAATTTTTCAATCCCACCAGCAATGCAGGGGCGTCCCAGCCTCTCCACATCCTTGCCAGTGCTTATTGTCCTCTACTTTTTTTTTTATCTTTGCTGTTATTGCTGGTGTGAGATGATATCTCATTGTTGTTTTGATTTGCATCTGGTTACGAATTGGGCTGGGAACCGCAAGGTCAGCAGTTGGAAACTACCAGCTGTTCCGCGGGAGAAAGATGAGGCTTTCTGCTCCCGTAAAGATTTACAGCCTCAGAAACCCTGTACAGGGTTGCTATGAGTTGCAACTGACTCCACGGCACATAACAACAACAACAATGGCTGCTGATCATGAACATTTATTTATATGTTTTTTGGCTGCCTGGATCTCCTCCTTGGTGAAGTGTCGGTTCATGTCCTGTGTTTATTTCTAAATTGGGGTATTTGTCTTTTTCTTGTAGAGGTGTTGTAGTTTCTTATATATCTTAGAAATAAGTCCTTTGTCTGATCTGTCTTTGCAAAAGATTTTTTCCCATTTGTGTGTTCCCTTTTCACTCTTCTGGTGAAGTCTTCTGGTGCACATAAGCTTGTAAATTTTAGTATGTCCCAATCATCTATTTTGTCTGCTTTTTTGTTGTTTGTATAGTTTTCAAAATATTTGGTAGTCTGTGTATTCCCTGAATTACAGCCTATTTTTTTTATTGATGACCTTCATAATTTTGGGATTCACATTTAGGTCTTTAAGCCATGCTGGGTTGGTTTTTGTATAAGGTTTGAGGTAAAGGTCTTGTTTCAATCTTTTGACTATCTCTTTAGAGTTCTGCTAACACCATCTGTTGAAGAGACTATCCCCTCCCCATGTGATAGATTTTAGGTACTTTGTTCAAAAATCAGTTGGCTGTGTGTTGATGGGTTAGTTTCTGGATTCTCAATTCTGTTCCATTGATCAACGTATCTTTCATTATATCAGTACCAGCTGTTTTGACCACTAGAGCCATGTAATAAATTTTGAATTTGGGGACTGAGAGGTTTCCAACCTTATTCTTATTAAGCAGTGCTTTGCTTATCCTTGGTCTTTTTCCTTTCCTTTGTAATTCCTTTCCTTTGTAATTGTTTTTTTCCTTCTCTTTGAAGAATGTCACTGGAATCTGGATTGGGATTGCATTATATGTGTAAATTGTCTTGAGCAGTATTGACATTTTCACAATGTTAAGTTTTCCTATCCAGGAGCATGGTGCATTCTTTCATTTTTGTAGGTCTCTTTTGATTTCTTGTAGTAGTGTTTTGTAGTTTTCTTTGTATAGGTCCTTTGTTTCTCTGGTTACACTTATTCCTAGATATTTCATCATTTGGGTACCTATTGTAAATGGTATTGCTTTCTTACTGTCCTTTTCAATGCTGTTGTTTTTGGTATAGAGGAATCCAACTGATTTTTGTATGTTGATCTTATATCCTGCCACTTTGCTTAACCTTCCAATGAGGTCTAGCAGCTTTTTTACTGAGTCTTTGGGGTTTTCTATGTATAGGATCATATCATCTGCAAATAGAGAGAATTTTTCCTCTTTGCCAATTTGGATGCCTTTAATTTCCCTATCTTGCTGTATAGCTCTTGCTAAGACTTCCAGCACAATACTGAATAGAAGGAGTGGTGACAAAAGGCATCCTTGTCTGGTTCCTGTTCACAGAGGGAAGACTTTCAGTTTCTTTCCATTGAGAGTGATGTTGGATGCTGGTTTTGTATATATGCTCTTAATTATGCTGAGGAATTTACCTTCAATTCCTACTTTGCTGAGTGTTTTTATCAGGAATGGATATTGGATTTTGTCAAATACCTTTTTTGAATCAATCAATATGATCATGTGGTTCATTTTGTTTTTCTTATTTATTTGGTGGATTACATTAATCGTTTTTTTAATGTTGAACCATCCTTGTGTCCCTGATATAAATTCCACTTGATCATGATGTATCATCTTTTTGATGTGCTGCTAGATTCTGTTGGCTAGTATTTTGTTGAGATTTTTTGCATCTATGTTCATGAGGGATATTGGTCTATAATTTTCTTTTTTAGTGATATCCTTCCCTGGTTTTGGTATGAGGGTTATGCTTGCTTCATAAAATGTATTAGGATGTTTTCCATCCTCCTCTATATTCTGGAATAATTTGAGTAGAATTGGTGAACTGAATGTTGGTAGAACTCACCAGTGAAGCCATCTGGTCCTGGACTTCTTTTGGTTGGGAGTTTTTTCATGACATGGTCATTTTTGTCTTTTGCTACATAGTATATATCCACAAGAAATATGTGCCATAGAATGAGTGGATATTTGCACACCAATGTTCATAGCAGCACTATTCACAAAAGTAAGAAGATGGAGACACCTTAAACGACTATCAACTGAAGAATGGATAAAGAAACTTTGATACATATACATAATGGAATGTTATGCTATCTTGAAGAATAACAAAGTTTCTGCAAGCCACCATATAACATGGATGAATCTTAAGGATATTATGCTCAGTGAAATTAGTTAGTCACAAAAGGACAAATATTGCATAAGACTATTAATATAAAAGCTTAAAAAAATATACCCAAACTAAAAGCAAAAACAAAAAAAGAATTCTTTGTTGGTTACAGGGAGGGGGAAGGGAGAAGGGAGAAAAGGGTGGGGACAGTAGAGCACAGGGTAGGAAATAAGCATATCATAGTTTGGGTGTTGGAATGGGCAATACACAAGAAGTAGGAGGGAATTGGAAGAAAAAGCTAGATAGGAGAACACTTAGGCTGGTTTATTTGTGGTAAATGGGACAGCGTTAAATAGTGATGTATGATCAATCTTGGAACAACAGGGCTTTGTGATACAGGGATCGAGGCATAGTCTGAAAGTGTAAAAGAGCAGAAATAATGTTAAGATGTTTGACTTATGAATTTTGGCTTCCCTTATCTACTATTATAAAATAGACACTTGGGCGGGGGATAGAAAGAAATATCCAGAAACATGATTATAGAAAACTTACAAGCCTGTCTTCATCCTATAACTGATTAGAATACCTAAAAGGGGTGCCAGAACTTATCCAGTGAAAAAGGCTTCTTGCAGAACCATTGTAGTGTATAAAAACTTAAATGGAATTCTGGTCCTCATCCAGAAGCTTCTGAAGTTGAAAATTCCCAC
>NW_006408938.1:343278-344990 GCF_000296735.1 Chrysochloris asiatica | reverse complement strand
TTTTTTGGCTTAGTCTTTGTGGTTTTATATGCATAGGATCATATCATCTGCAAATAGAGAGAGTTTTATTTCCTTTTTGACAATTTGCATGCCTTTAATTTCCTTTATCTTGCCTTATAGCACTGGTTAAGACTTCTAGCACAATATCAAATAGGAGTGGTGACAAAGAGCGTTCTCGTCTGGTTCCTGTTTGCAAAGGGAATGCTTTCAATTTATCTCCATTGAGAGTGATGTTGGCTGTTAGTTTTGTATATATAAGCTCTTGATTATACTGAGGAATTCACCTTCAATTCTCACTTTGCTGAGTGGATGTTGGATTTTGTCAAATGCCTTTTCTGCATCAATATGATACCATGGATCTTTTCCTTTCTTTTACTTATGTGGCAGATTACATTGATTGTTTCTCTAATATTGAGCCATTCTTGTATCCCTGGTATGAATCCTACTTAGTCATGATATATTATTTTTTTGATACGTTGTTGAATTTTGTTGGCTAGGATTTTGTTGAGAAATTTTCATCTATGTTCATGAGGGATATTGGTCTATAATTTTCTTAGAGATGTCCTTCCCTGGCTTTGGTATATGTGTTATGCTTGCTTCATAGAATGTATTAGGAAGTTTTCCATCCTTTTCTATATTCTGGAATAATTTGAGTAGAATTGGTGATAGCTCTTCCCTGAATGTTTGGTAAAACTCACCAGTGAAGCCAACTGGACCTGGACTTTTTTTGGTTGGGAGTTTTTTGGTGACCTGGGTGATTTATTCCTTTGTTATAGGTCTGTTCAAATTTTCTACTTCACTCTGTAAGTTTAGGTAGGTCGTGCTTTTCTGAAAATGTATCCATCTCCTCTAGATTTTCAAATTTTCAAATTTGTTGGAGTACAACTCTTCATAATATTCTCTTATTATATTTTTTATTTTTATAGGGTCTTTTGTGACATCACCAGTGTGGTTTCTTATGTGGTTATTTGTGTTTTCTCCCTCTTTTCTTTTGTTAGGTTTGACAATGGTTTGTTAATTTTATTAATCCGTTCGAAAAACCGGCTTCTTGTCTTGTTGATTCTTTCTATAGTTTTTTCTGTTTTCTATCTCATTTATGTTTGCTCTAGTCTTTATTATTTCTTTTCTTCTGTGACTGTTGGTTTACTTTGCTGGTTTTGTTGGAGATGTTGTGTTAATGTGTTGGTTTTGGTTCTTTCTTCTTTTTGGATGTGTGCATTTATTGCAACAAACTGTTCTCTCAGCACTTCTTTTTCCGTATCACAAATATTTCGGTACGTTCTGTTTTCATTCTCATTTGTTTCTAAGAATGTTGTAAATTCGTATTTTATTTCTTCTACTACCCAGTAGATTTTAAGCAGAATGGTATACAGTTTCCATGTATTTGATTTTATTTCTTGTCTTCCTATTGTTGATTTCTAATTTTATAGCATTATGGTCTGAGAAGATGCTTTGCAGTATTTTGATGTTCATAAATTTATGGAGGCTTGATTTGTGGCCTAACACATGGTCTTTTCTGTACACTGTTCCATGTGCACTGGAAAAGAATGTATATTGTGCTATTGTTGGGTTGAATGCTCTGTACACATCTATGAGGTCCAGTTGGCTGATTGTGTTGTTTAGTTCCTCTGTGTCTTCATTGAGTTTCTTTCTGGTTGTTCTGTCCTTTTTCAAAAGTGATGTTTAAAATCTCTTACTATTATTGCAGATTT
>NW_006408938.1:338277-341802 GCF_000296735.1 Chrysochloris asiatica | reverse complement strand
GTCATGCTGTGGATTAGTGTGCTGAGCTGTGAAGTCGGTTTGAACTCTAAGGTTGGTGGTTCAAACTCATTAGCGACTCCTTAGAAACCCTATACAGTGTTGGTATGGGTCATAACCTGACTCAACAGCACTTAACAACAACAACAACCATTCAGCGTATTGTCTGTTTCTTATATTTTATTATTAATCATTTGGACCTCTTTTTGCAGCATTTGAATTATTTCCAATGTTATATCTATCTTATTTGATTCTTCCTGTAGCACTTTCCTAATGTCTTCATTATTTTTTTCAACCCCTCTATGCAGCGGTTTCAATGTATCTCAATATCATTCTTCTGAATTCCTTCTCAGGCAGAAAGCCTGCCCTCCTTTCAATGTGAGGTCTAGGTCTACCTCCAGCTCATTTGTTTCAGTTACTCTTATTTGTGGACATATGTGATATGGTCAGCTGTTTCTTAGGCATCTTTAAAATAATTAGGTATGATTTTGATTAGATGAATGTATGTTGATGTATTATTATGCTTTATTATTGCCTTCAGGTAGATATGATCAGGAAATGGACTTCCCTTTTCCCTTTTCTTATTACTCAACTCAGAGTAACTGTAGCAAGTGTTGGCTGTCTATCTGATGTACAGCAGCTGGTATTGGCTCTTGCCTGGATGGTGGGATTTTATAGGGTGTGATTGTAACTAGGCTATATGACCACAATTGCTGTCTCTTCTTAGGTAGCTTAAGGAGAGAAAGAGCCCACTCTACTTTAAAAGGAGGGTGGAAACAAAAAAACAAAAAATGTAGCAAGATAGTCTAGGTTTTTTCTCCTAGTGGGAGACAGTTCACAGCTGAGCAGATCCATACAGACACAAGAAGAACCCTCCGGGGTTTGGAGGAGTGTCTGTTCACCCAGGCACTCCCTCTAGTCACCCGTGTAGTGGTGCACAGACAGAGAAAGGGAAATGAGTGGAAGAAAAATTGTTCATACCTTTATCTATAAAGTTCAGTCAGGTGTCTGCAATGGGATTTCTGTCCTGTGGACATATTTGCTGCCCCTTTTAGTGTGTTTTTAAAAGGTGTTGGCTTTATACATTCTTCTTGTATATAGTAGCTGGTGTTGGCTCTTGCCTTTTATGTTGTCATTTTACAAGGTGCAAATGTGGCTTGGTTGTATGGCCAGAGCTGCTGTCTCTTGTTAGCTAAAGCAGGAACAAAAACTCCTATCCAAGTAGGAGGGCCAACGTCAGAGCTAAATCCAAAAGTCATAAAAGCCCACAGGAAGATTAGCCTCACTGTTGCCTGGTACTTTCAGGTACTTCCTCTTTGCAACCTAAATCCAAAAGTCAGAGGTCATAAGAGCCCACAGGAAGATCCTCCCTCTGCGCAGCTCAGGGTAACAGTGTCAACTGTACCCTGTGAATACAATGCTGGATACTTTTAGGGGTGCACTCCCACCACGTGAAGACACCCTGACTGGGCAGAGAGGGTGTGAGAGGGGAGGGCACAAGAGTGGAAGAAAAAATAAAAAACGTTCACACCTCTTTTTTCATAAGTCACTGGGTGGTTTTCATGCTGTCATGGGCTCATTTTGGCCCCATCCTCTAACTTCCACTAAGGCGGGGGACCTTCAGTCTTCAGATTGAAAAGCCATTTTCTTTACTATTGCCCGTAAGATTTCTCCATCAATAAGGCCCCAAAATTATTTCACCCTATTTTATATTAAATTGAAAGCTTCGGAGCTGCCCTGGCAAAGCATTTTTCCTGGTTTTTCCATGCCTCCGCTGAAAAGTTTGCTGACCCTCTTCACTTATGCCACCCCCAAATTGGAAGTTGGACCCTAGATGATGATCTTGATGTCATCTCACAATTCTTCTGGTCTTTAGTCAGTGTTTAATGCATACGCTGTGTTCTTGAGATAGTCTCAAAATTCAGGCAGGATTTATTCAAGGTTATATATTGATTCTTGTGGGGTTTGAAAAATCATTTTCAGCTTCAGGCAGAACTCACAATTGACAAACTTTCCCAGAGTTGACAACTAGACTTGTTTTAGTTGATGATATTGAGCTCTTCCACCATCTCTTCCCATAGATGTAGTCAATTTGATTCCTGTGTATTCTATCTGGTGAGGCTCTTGTGTATAGTCGCTTTTATGTTCTTTATAAAAGGAATTTGCAATGAATGATAGTAGTTAATCATGCAAAATTCTATCATGTGAGTTATAGTATTACTTCAATTACCAAGGACTTTTTTCCAGGTATTAATTCTTCATCTTTGTTTCCAACCTTTGCATTCCAATCACCAGTAATTATCAATATATCTTAGTTCCATGTTGATCAATTTCAGATGGAACAAGTTGATTAGTTGTTGTTTTGTACAGTCAAGTCAGTTGTACAATCATAGTGACCTTTTATAAGCTTTCTGAGGAGTACTTGTGTGACTCTAGGATGAACGCTGGACTGTTAACAGAAAGATTGGTGGTTCAAACCCAACAGCCATTCCTAGAAAACCTTATATAGGGTTGCTATGAATCAGATCCAACTTGATGGCACATATAACAACATAGTGTTTCTGAGAGTGACTGGTAGGTTTGAACTGCTGATGTCATGGTTACCAGTCCAGTGCTTATCTTACAGCACCACTCCGTACTCAAAGAGGATGGTAAAATTCTTCAATTTCATCATCACTGGCTTTAGTGGTTGGTATGTAAATTTGAATAATAGTTTTATTATCTGGTCTTCCTTTTAGGCATATGGATATTATCCTATCGTAGCACTGCACTTCAAGATGAATGTAACAAGATTCCTCTTCAATTAGTTAAATCCAGCACAATAAACCATTTGATTGTGTGATTAAAAATGACCAATACCAGCTCATTTCAGCTCACCGGTGCCTAGGATATCAATCATTATATGTTCTATTTCATTTTTGACAACTTTCAATTTTCCCAGATTCATACAGCTTATATTCATGTTTCAATTAGTAGTGGATGTTTGCAACTGTTTCTCTTGATTTTGAGTTGCCCCATCAGAAAATAATAGACCTGAAACATGAGCCCACTCATGACATTATGTTCAACTCTACTCTGAGTAGGAAAATCTTCGCCAGTGATGTTTTGAGTGCCTTCCAATATGAGGAAGTCTTCATCCAGCACTCCAACAATATTATGATGCTATTCATGCGTTCATCTTCTGGGACTTTATCTTTTAATGTTCTGATACTGATCATAAGGTTTTCAGTGATTAATTATTCAAAAGTAGTCTACCTTCCCTAATTTTAAGCTTGTCTTAGTCTGGAAGCTTTGCTGAAATCTGTCCAACAGGGGTTACCCTGCTGGTGTTTAAAACAAATTAAATAACTTCCAGCATCACAGCAACAGGCAAGATATCACAGTATCACAGTATCACAGGTGAGTGGTGAAATTGACATTGGGTATTTATATTTTGGTTGTACCATCTTACATACACAATATGATGAGTCATGTTTTGTTTTGTTTTCATTATTTATGTCACACTGTCTCTTCATTGGTGCATTTTAT
>NW_006408938.1:323354-330176 GCF_000296735.1 Chrysochloris asiatica | reverse complement strand
TCCCGTACCAGGAAGCAATTGATTTCTTGCTTCTGCCACAAACTCCCCAGCTGTAAGTCTTCCAACCTTCTAGATATTCCTTTATATGTGGTTCAGAGTACTGGGACCATTCCCTGAGCCTTCTTGGTCCTGTATTCTGTGTTGTTCTTGGCAGAGCTCGTCACTACACTTCCAACAATCTGCCATCTTTTTCCGGAATCTCCACTTTATTTTCTGTGCTGAATTATTTTTGTTTGTGGGTTGTTGTTGTTTTCTTTGCATTCCTTTTGTTGCTGATTATGTGTTTACTGACTCTGTTTTTCTTCTTGTTTAATTTTGATGAACATGTTTAAATTTTTTTTGATTACCAACCCAGTTAAAGAATTCTCAAAATGAAAGGAAACCTATAAGGCATAAAACAGGGAATCAGAGATGTCAATCTATAAATGACACTATCAAAGAAGAAAAGAAGAACAAATGGTATAATTATACAAATAATATGGAGAAGAAGTCAAGGCAATGTCAAGAAGTAAAAGACTGCTTAAACTTAGAATGTTAAAGGCACATTTCAAGGTAATCATAAGGTTACCATGAGCCAGAATTACCTCATCGGCACAACAACAAACATGATCAAAAGTTAGAAGATATATTGTGAAAACTGAATAACAGTACATAATCAGAGGTTTTCAAAAGGAAACCATAGTGTACAGTGAAGTTTTAAAAAGTGACAATTGCTGGCTAGAGTGTGGGGAAACTGGGACCATTTTACATTGCTTGTGGGGCTAGAACTTGCTTCAATAACTCTGGAGAACGGTATGGCATTTCCTCAGAAAGCTGGAAATAGAAATATCATATGATCCAGCAATTCCTCTACTTGGTTTAGATCCACAAGAAATACAAGTCAGAATGCGAATGGATGTGTGCACTCCAATGTTCATCTCAGCACTATTCACAATAACAAAAAACTGGAGACTACCCAAATGCCCATCAACAGAAGAACAGTTAAACAAACTCTGGTACATACACACAATGGAATATTATGCTACCTTGAAGAATAATGATGAAGCTGCAAAGCACAGTATACCATGGATGAGTCTTGAGAACATAATGCTGAGTGAAATTAGTCAGGAAAAAAGGACACATATTGCATAAGTCCATTATTGTAAAAATGTAAGAAATTTTTTTTGTACTAAAAGAATAATTATTTGAAGGTTACCAGGGGTGGATGGGAAGGGACAGTAACTCAAACTCAGAGAATTGACACTCATTAACTCTGGGGACAAGGATGAGTAAGGCAGTACACAAGAAGGGTGAGGAGGATAGAGGAGTGGGGAAGATAGGGAAAGAGTCTGTTGTTGTTGTTAGGCACCATCAAGTTGGTACTGACTCATAGTGACCCTATGCACAACAGAATGAAACACTGCCTGGTCCTGGGCCAACCTCACAATTGTTGCCACACTTCAGCCCATTGATGCTGCATTTTGCCAATCCATCTCGCTGGGGGTCTTCCTCTTTTTCTCTGACTTTCCACCTTACTAAACATGATATCCTTTTCCAGCCACTAGTCCCTCCTGACAATATGTCCAAAGTATGAGAGTCGAAGTTTGGCCATCCTGGCCTCCAAGGAACACTCTGGCTGCACTTCTCCAACACAGATCTGTTTACTCTTTTGACAGACCATGGTACTTTCAATATTCTCCTCATGGGCTAAATGGAATAGAGGTAGACTGTGACATTTGCACAGCCTTGAAATAACAAGGCTCTATGATATAGGGATCAAGACACAGATCAAGAAGGGGTAAGTGAGAGGAAAAAAAGGACAAATATTGCATAAGACCATTATTGTAAAAGCTTCAGAAAAGATGTCCATGCTAAAAGAAAGAAAGAAAATAAAACCTGTTGGTTGCCATGGGTGGGAAAGGGGACAGTAAGGCACAGGTTGCCAATAGTAAAGTTTGGGTGAGCGGGAGGGCAATATACAAGAAAGGGGAAGGCAATATACAAGAAGGGGGAAGTAGCTTGAAGAACAAGGAAGATAGGGGAACATGCAGAATGGTTTGCATAGACTAAATGGGACAGAGTTAAATAGTAATATATATTCACCCATTTAAAAACACGGCTCTGTGATACAGAGATTGAGACATAATCTGAATGAATAAAAGAGGGGAAATAATGTTAAGTTGATTGATTGTATTATGGATATTGTTTTCCCTTGCCTACTATTGTAAAATAAATACTTGAGTGGGATAGAAAGGAATATCAGGAAATATGATTAGAGAAATCTTCTAAGCCCATCTTCAGCCTATAGCTAATTGGAATATCTAAAAGGGGTCCTAGAACTTGCCCATTGAAAGTATTCTTGTGGAACCTTTGTAACAGTATAGGGACTTAGGTGGAATTCTAAATCCCATGTAGAATATTCTGAGGTGGGCCATTCCCACCTGAAAGGACATGCAGACCAACTGTGAGTGGCTAGAGGAACAAAAGATACTTCTTGAAAGAAAGACCAACAGAAAAAACAACAACAACAACAACAACAACAAAAAAAAAAACCCCAGCACAATGTTCAGCTATTATAAGAGCAAGCAAGTTATCTGCCTGGGGACCATCAAGGTAAGCAATCAAGTCCCTTCAAGACAAAGTCCCTTCCAAGACTGAAACTCAAAGAAAACACCCGAGTAGGCTTGTAAACTCACTGGCGACTGTCTTGGTCTACATGTGAGTAGAAGTGGGGAAAAGTAGTAATGAAGACATGTGCTAAGTTCAGCTATGTACCATAAAATGTTGTTAACCTTGAGATGACAGAGAGAAGAGGAAGGGCTGGTTGGTTCGAAGGAGACCTGGGAACTCCTGAGATCAGGAACACTGACCTAGCCACTGTGGACTAGAGGTGACAGTGAAGTCTCCAACTGTTATGAAGTAGGAGGAGGCACGCAAGAACAGCCAAACTTGCAGATGTTACTCATTTGACCTAGCTTGGATGGTTTGATGATCAGAACTTAATTAGAGAAAGATAAAATAATTGATACAGGAAGCAAGTATAGAATCCTTCTACAATTTGATGAATTTACCAACAAGAGGAAAGGAGTCTTCGTATCAAGGATCAAGTTTATCTCCTCAATGCACAGGGTATGTAGGGATGGGCAGCTGAGACATTGGCTACATAAAATGGGGGACAGGGGAGCTATAAAGGTTTGAAGTGGTTGGCTTACAAGTTTTCAAGAGAGAGAGTTTAGTTTCAGAACATGCAGGGGAAGGAAGAATCCTCACTGAATAGTTTTCATCTTGTCTAGATGGGTCTGGTGAAACAAGATGGGGATAGGATTCTTTTGATTCAATAGTGAGTAATTTTTATCATGAGTAACTGCAATTGTCTCAACTGTAAAGGTAGAAGTTGTATAATAAAAAGTGGGAGTAGTTAATCTTATATTCCAGGTACAGAGGCCCCATTGACCATCAAGAGGGAAGAACATGAGTGGCATGTGGAATGCTAACCAGAGCAGCAGTGGCACCAAAGAGGGAGGCAGGGATGATGGCATTGGGAGATAAAGCAGCTGATGACAACTCTAGACTAATGGAAAGATAAAGGCTGTGTGCTGGCTGGTAGGAGGCTTGGTTTACAAAATGTGCTCCTTGGATGTTTAAATGATTATACATTCCTGCGTGTTTTTGTGTACACCAAAAAAACCAAAAAGAAATAAACAAAGCAGGAATGGAGGCAAATACTGTTAACTGATGGCACACAGAGGGGATTGTCATCATTGCAGTGAGACAAAGTACGACTGATTGAGTGCGAAACCAATGTCCTGCCATGTAAACTATCACTTAATTCACAATAAAAGCTTCATTTAAGAAGTAAACAATATTTGAGAAGAGTGAAAGGTGTAATCAAGAATAACATACAAAAAATAATATTTTAATCCAATCTTGTCCAATTCTTACAAACATAAAACCGAACGTATAAATGCACTTTCTACTACAAGGCAGAGAGATAAATGAGATCTGACCAAGAAGATTTTCCTCAATGTATTGCTGAATCAGTGATGTGGAAATTGACACTACTTTGTCTAGGCAATCCCTGAATCCTGCAAATAATTAAACACTCAACTGCTAATCAAAAGGTTGGTGGTTTGAACCCATGCAAAGCCTTCTTAGAATACAGGCATGGTGATCTACTGCCAAAGGTCACAGTTGTGAAAACCCTATAAAGAACAGTTCAATAATGTATATGTCATGAGTTGAAATTGTCATGAGTTGAAATTCACTCAACAACACTTGACTGATTTTGACTGGGTTCTACTGGACAAACATAGGTTGGTTCAAAACATTGGATACTATTGTTGTAAATCCCTGAAACAAACAGTAGAACTTTTCTTGTCTCTAAAACATCCTTCTACTTTGTGAAAGCAAAAATGTTCTTTTGGATTGAGGTTATCAGACGGTATTACAGAAACTGTCAATGCAAAGGAGCTATCTTTAAAGAGGGCCTCACAACCACTTGCTACCTAATCTGTCAGATAAAGGAGTAATGGGAGATAATGGGAGATAATCAAGGTCATATTAGATGAGATGACGATATAGTGACTAGAAATAGCTTTCTTAGATCTCTGTAAAATGGAAAGTGTTACAAATTCTGATGCTTGACATTTAATTTTTGGCTCTTTCTACTTCAGAGACCATTTTACACTTGAACAAGCCAGGGAAAAAAATAGCAATTGATGATTGAATAAAGTTGTCAGTAATCTCTGCATGAGAAATGTGGAAGACAAATAGGATTCTAATTTAAGCCCATATTCAAAATTCTAACAGAGGTAAGTTTGTAAATGTGATTTAAAGACATTAGCAGTTGCTCATTATGTTGATAATTCCACAGTCAAAGATCTCATGCATTGGTGACGTTCTTGTCAGTGTAATTTACCTTCTCAGATTGCCAGAAGAATCTGATATTCTGATTTGCATGAACTGAGTCATCCAAGCTGTTAGGTGAAGATTGAAATTAACTGATTCACTTACCACCAAAATCTAGCTAACACATTTTTGATGAAAGGTTTTGCTACTCAAACAGTCTTATAGGTATTTCATAAATAAAATGCAGAGAATTATTTATCTTTCTTACTCAAACTTCATGTTCCTGGCAACAGTGTCAGAAATGACTTCTCTTATCTAAAAGGATACTACAAAACATTAATATTAACAAAACTATTTCTTATAATAAAGGCAAAATTCCTGCTATATATAATGTTTTCCACTCTAAGGACAGACAGAGACAAGTCACATGATCTAGACAAGTATTTAAGAAAACTTGGAGGCATAGTGAGGAGCCCAAATGGTGCTGTGGATTAAATATTGGGCTGCCAACCAAAATGTCAGTTGTTTAAACCCACCAGAAGGTGATTGGAAGAAAGATGAGGCTGTCTGCTTCCATAAAAGTTACCCTCTCAGAAACCCTATACAGAGTCACTATGAATCAAAAGCAACTCAATGGCAGTAAACTGATTTCTGTTTTTTGGGGGGAGGTGCAGTGATTAAGTTCTCAAATGCTAACTGAATGTGATTTGAACCTACCAGCTGCTTTGTAGGAGAAAGGTGAGGTGTGTGACTTCTGTCAAGATTGGGTTGTTGGTGGTGATTATGTACCATGGAGTTAATTTCGACTCATAATGACTCTGTATAGGGTTTCTGAGGCTGTAAATCTTTACAGGTACAAAAAGCTCAATCTTTCTCCTGCTGCACTGCTGGTAGATCCAAACTGTTGACCTTGAGATTAGCAGCCTGACTTGTAACCACTATGCTACCAGAGCCTTAAAAACTTTTTAGGACTAGTGTACTCTGTTTTATAGGATCACTATTAGTCAGAATCAAATCAATGGCATACAACAACAGCAACAACAGGCACTAATTAGGAGGAGGCTTGCCAAAGGAATTAAGAAAGGCCATGGGAAAATACTAGATGAGATGAACACAAGAGAAGAGTATGTTAATTAAATCCAGCCTGAATTAAAAGTTGACAGTGAGTGAACACCATGGGTTATGACTTTGTCAGTCTGATAGGTCCCATGCCTCTGTGTCATGTAGACAGTGCATATTTTAGCTACTTTGGAAGTGGCAGCAAAGAAAGTACTATACCATTTTAAAGGGAGTTGTTATTGTTGTTGTTAAGTGCTATCGAGTAGGTTCTGACACGAATCTCTGTATAGGGTTTCCAAGGAACAGATAGTGAGTTTGAAGTGCCAGCCTTGTGGTCCAAAATGACCTTGTGGCTCAGTGATTTATCCAAAAGTGCTATGCCAGGAAACCCCTAAACAGTATATGCCACTTATTTTGAAGTTAAATAATCTATTTTAATTTGAAAGGATTATTTAAAAATATAATTATGCTTCGCAACCAATGGTGTTTGGTCAATTGAACATCAACAACCGAACATAAATATTGACTTAAACTTCAAACATTATAAAATTAATTTCAATTGGATCATGTGTTTAAATGTAAAATATAAAACTATGGAACTTTCAAGAAAACACAGGAAAAAATCTTCAGGATCTTAGATTTCAGTTCATAGGTTTGACACAAAAGCACAATATATAAAAGACAAAAGTAATAACTTGGGACATTTTACTCTATAAAATTCCATGTAAACAGGATGAAAAAACAAGCTGAAAACTGAGAAAAAATATAGGCAAACCACATACCTGACAAAGGACTTGTGGCTAGAATATATAGATAATTCTCAAAATTTAACTATCAAAAATCCAATTCAAAAATGGGAAAAAGACATAGACATTTGACCAAAGAGGATATACAAGTGATAAATAAGTACATGAAAAGATGTTCCACATCTTTAGC
>NW_006408938.1:307396-315294 GCF_000296735.1 Chrysochloris asiatica | reverse complement strand
AAACTAACAGCAAGTGGTGGTGTGCCTTTGTAGCCCCCCAATTTTGGTAGTCGAAATCTAAGTTGCCCATCCTTATGAGCCCAGGTTACTGAGAATCCTTCCCTATTTGGTTGAAATTTTGAGCAGCCTCATCCCTAAACAAGAGTCCAATTGATCAGGTTGTAGCAATTTACTCTTGCCTCCTGTATCATGCTTCTTTATCTTAATCTGGTCACATTTTGATCAGCAAACCATCCACCCTAGGCTCGATGGGTACTCTCTGCAAGTCTTGGAGTTCTTCTATGCCTTCCCCTTCTTCAGATCCAGTGGCTTCTTCATTCTTGACTTTAACTCCCAGTGGCAAGATCTTTGGGTTCAGGAGTTCACACATCACCCTGAACTTCATATTTGTCAGCCCATCCTTTTCTCTCTTTCATTCCAAGGTCACTGGGCATCTAAAGTATACAGCAAATCTCAGCCTTCCACTCATAAGTCAGCCACAATGGTTTGCATCGAGTATACAGGACTATTCATGTGTTCCCTTTGAGTTTCAGTTTTAGGCAGTTTACCCCAGTAAATTGGCTTTTCTTGCCTTGATGGTTCCAGGGCAAACAATTTGCATGATAATGTCACAGCCAAACAGTCTGGTTTCTTTATTTTCCCACTTATTCCACCTTCCCATCCTTGTGTGTGGTGCTGTGGGCTACTGCATCAGACTGCAGAGTCGTTTGAACTGCAAGGTCAGTTGTTCAAGCTCACCAGCTGCTCCTTGAAAATCCTATGCAGGGTCGCTATGAGTCAGAATCGACTTGATGGCACTTAATAACAACAACATCCCTGAAGGCTCTGGGTGGAGCTCAGGATTCTCCACCAAGGCTTAACAAGAAGCCTATTTTCCTGGGTACGATATAGACCCCTTTTAGATAATCCAATCTGTTATAGGCTGAAAGTGGGCTTACAAACTTTCTGTAATTATTTTCCCCGGTTATCCTTTCTATCCTTTTTAAATGTCTATATTACACTAGTAGGCAGGGGAACCCAATATCTGCTAAACGGTAAGACATCTTAACATTATTTCCTCTTCTTTACCCATTCAGCCTGTGTCTCAATCCTTATAACACAGACCCTTGCTATTCCAAGGCTGTGCAAACATCACAGTCTACGTCTCTTCCAGTTAACCCACATGGCAACTGTGTATTAATGCATTGAACTGCAAGGTTGCTTTGAACTTCAAGGGCTGCAGTTCAAGCTCACCAGCCACTCTTTGGAAATCCTACACAGGTTGGCTATGACTTGGAACTGACTTGAAGACATTTAACAAAAACAACAACATACCCCCCAGAGGCTTTCCCTATCCTCCCCACTCCTCTACCCTCCTCCCCCTTCTTGTGCATTGCCCTCCTTCTATTTATTGCCCTCCCTGCCCCCCAAGTCAACATAAGTCTATCCCCTGACCTGTGAGCTACTGTCCCCTCCTTTCTGCCCCTGGTAACCCTCAAAGAATTGTTCTTTCAGTATGGAAATATTTTCTTGAGTTTTTACAATAATGCACTTATGCAATATCTGTCCTTTTGTAGCTGACTAATTTCATGCAGCACCAAGGAGTCAGTTTTGACTCATATTTTTTTCATTTTTTCAATACAGACTTGTTAGTTCTTAATATTCCTGAGCAACACCATAACTCAAAGGCATTAATTCTTCTTTGGTTTTCTTTATTTATTGTCCAGCTTTTGATAGACATTTAAGGAAATAATTGAAAATGTCATGGCTTGGGTCTGGCACATCTTAGACTTCAAAGGGACATCTTCACTTTTTAACACTTTAAAGAGATTTTTTGAAGCCCAATTCAGTATGTGCTTTAATTTCCTCACTGTTACTTCCATGTGCAGCTATTTTGATACAAGTAAAATGAAATCATTGGCAGTTTCAGTCTTTTCTCCATTTATTTTGATATTGCTTATTGGATCAGTAGTGAGGATTTTTCTTTTCTTTATGCTGAGATGTAATCCATACTAAAGACTGTATGTAATCTTTGATCTTCATCAGTAAGTGCTTTTAAGTGTTCTTCATTTTCAGTAACCAAGGTTGTGTCGTCTGCATATTGCAGGTTGTTAATGAGTCTTCCTCAAATCCTGATGCCTCCATCTTCACATAGTACAGCTTCTTGGATTTTTTGCTCAGCATTGTTGTTGTTGTTTGTCGTCGAGTCGGATCCGACCCATAGCGACCCTGTACAGGGTTTCTGAGGCTGTAAATCTTTACGGGAGCAGAATGCCTCATCTCTCCCGCGGAGCGGCTGGTAGTTTCGAACTGCTGGCCTTAAGGTTCGCAGCCCGATTCATAACCACTATGCTATAAGTATGGTGAAAGGATAGAAGCCTAATAAACCTTTGTAAATCACATACTTTACACTTGTTCTGTTTGAACAACTGATCTATGTACACATTTTATATAACCACAATGAAGTATTATAGAATCCCTGTTGTTCGCATTGTTACCAGTAACTTATTACAATCCACACAGTTGAATACTTTGCATACTCAATAAAACTCAGGCAAACATCTTTTTGGTATTTTCTGCTTTCAGCCAAGATTCATCTGATATCAGCAATAATACCTCAAGTCCACTTTTGAATATGATTTTAATTTCTGGCAGTTCCCTGTCTATGCAATGCTGTAGTCATTTCAAATTTATCTTTAGAAAAATTTTATCTGTGTGTGATATTTTGTTGTTTGGTAATTTCTGCATTCTTTTGGATCAATCTTATTTGAAATGAACATGAATATGGATCTCTCTGAGTCAGTTGGCCAGGTAGCTGTTTTCTAAATTTCTTGGCTTGGACTAGTAAACACAGTACTGCATCAATTTATAGAAACATTTTAATTGGTATCCCTTCAATTCCTTGAGCTTTGTTTGCCATAATGTCTTTGGTACAGCTTGGGCTTCTTTTAATCTCATCAGTTCTTGATTATATGTTACCTCTTGAAATGGCTGTATGTCAGCAAATTCCCTTGGGTATAGTGTTTCGATATATTCCTTCCATCATCTTTTGTTGCTTCCTACATTGTTCAATATTTTTTCCCATAGAATCCTTCTAATTTTGAAGTTGAGGGTTGAGTTTTTTCCTGTTTTTTTTTTTTTTTTTTCAGCTTGAGTATTTTGAGTATTGCTGAGTTTATTTTTTCCTTTTGGTTTTCTAAGTCTAGGTATTTGCACATTTCATTATAATACTCTACTTTGTCTTCTTGAACTGTCCTTTGAATCTTTCTGTTAAGTTCTTTTAATTAATCATTTATTCCATTAATTTAAGAGCATGTTTCATATTTTCTTCTGACTAATTTTGACCATTTCTTTCTTTCTTGTCTAATAATATTTTGGATTCTTTTAGTATCATGTCTTTGATGTCATTCCATAATTCTTCTAGTTTTTGATTGTTACAATTCAATGTATCAAATCTGTTCTTGAGATGGTCTCTACATTCAAGGAGAAAAATATACTCAAGGTTGTAGTCCTGGTACAGTGCTGTGCATTAATGCACTGGATGAAAAGTTAGTTTGAACTACAAGGTTGGCATTTCAAGCTTTCCAGTGGCTCCTCAATCACACAACATACTGCATTAGGCAAATATGCTGCACAAGACCTTTTTAAAGTATAGAAGAGCAAATATGTCAGCTTGAAGACTAAGGTACACCCGACTTTAGTATTTTCAATAACCTCTATGTATGCAAAAGCTGGACAGTGAATAAGGAAGATCGTAGAAGAATTGGTGCTTTTGAGTTATGCTGTTGGAGGAGAATATTGAAAGTGTTGTGGGCTGTCAAAAGAACAAACAGATCTGAATTGGAAGAAGTGCAGCCAGAGTGCTTCTTGGAGGTCAGGATGGCCAATGTTCATCTCTCATACTTTGGACATATTATGTTGGAGAAGGATATCATGTTTGGTAAGGTGGAGGGTCAGAAAAAAAGAGTAAGGCCCCCAGTGAGATGGATTCGCAAAAGGGCAGCATCAATGGACTCAAGAGTGGCAACAATTGTGAGGTTGGCCCAGGTTCGGGCAGTTTTTCATTCTGTTGTGCATAGGGTCACTATTAGTCAATACATACTCAATGGCACCTAAAAAAACAGGTGGCTCCACAGAAACCCTATACAGGGTCACTATGAGTCAGAACTCTCTTGACGACACTTGAGAACAACAACATACTCAAGGTTGTATTTTGCCTTTTATGGACTTGTTTAAATATTCTTTAGCTTCAACTTGAACTAGTATGTGGTTAATTGATGTTCTGTTATACAGTTATCTCTAGGCTTGTTCTGAGTGATAATATTGAGCTTCTCCATCATCTCTTTCCACAGTTAACATAGATGCACTATGTCAGCTAATGTTCTGCTTATATTCATAAGGTTTGTAATGGAGGCTTTCAGTGGCTATTTCTTCAGAGGTAAAGCACCTTTTCTAAGTCTGTCTTAACCCAAAGACCCATGGAAACCTTCCCACTATGAGTGACTCTACTCATATTTGAAATACAGTATCATAGAAACATGGAAGTCATCATACACCCAAATGCAAAACCACTGCTATTGAATCCATTTCAAATCATAGTGATCCTATGTATGGTTTCTGAGACAGCTTATCTTCTCCCACAGAGTGGCTGGTGGGTTTGATTCTTCAATCTTGCAGTTAGCAGTCCAATACCTAGCCCACAGAACCACCAGAACTCCTCACCATAGTACAAGAAAATAATAGATGAGCAGTGGTCTCTGAGGCCTAATACACAGCAAATAAAAAGTGCTAATGTTTGCTATAATTATTTTATCATTATATAGTATGATAATATAAAGTTTGTTATGAGGTAAAATACAAGAAATACTATAATTTTCAAATTAAAGTTTTGAATGTTCTGCTTGTCAGCTGTTTGCAGAAGGTCTCTTTTGAAGTGTAACACAACTGAATATTAAGAATGCCTTGGATAGTTGTTTCTCTTGTCTGCTGGTTCACATAATGTCTTTTTTTTTTTCTTTTTTATTCCTTCCCTTGCTTCAGAATTAGTCTCTAAGGAGATGCTTTGGGAACATTAATATCAAGCAGACTGCAGAAAACCAACAGCCCTCTCCAGTCTCTTAGAGATCCTAATTACCCTTCACTTTAAATGATCAATCTTTCAGCCCTACTGCTTTCAACAAGTACAAATACTAATGATGAGACTAGTTAGTCATTGTATATGTACCATTTAACTTTTACCACTGATTCATCTTCCATTTGCTTCATAATTTATCTTCAAAGTGAATTTTATCTATCAGCATATGCTTCTATAACTCTGTAAGTCATTTTTCATTTACTCAGTTTTCTAGGAAGTGTCATGTTTAAAAGGCTTCACAAAAAATCAATCATGAAATAAAACCAATTTCTCCTCATGATCTCATTTCTGTGTCATAAATATTTCTGTAGATAATAAGATATGAAGAAATTATACATTATAGCTATAAAATATTGTGTTTGGTATTCAGTGAGGGAAGGGTTTTTATTCATGGCAAAAAAGATAAACACAATGTTGTTGCTCTTCACTAACAGTACTGAGATGTCAATGGGAAATTAGTAGATATCAGTATAGGGACATCCAACACCAGTCAGGAAGTTAAACACATTAGACTCCATAGAGTATAAACTCAGGAAGGTTCAGCCTCCAATCTGAGATTGTTTTTCACAGATACAATGTTATACGGATGTTCTGACATCTTGCAGAAAAGGAATAAAGAAAAATCTGAAAGAAAACAATTTAGTAAAAAAATAAAATAAGAAGACAGTAACAAAAAGAGAATGTTTCAAAATTAATTTTAAAATCATCACACAAATGTAACCTGTCAAATTTAAGTTATTGTCCTAATCTTTTCACTATTCCTGGTAGTTTAATTTGATAGTTACTTTAAAAATAAACATTGAAAAAGAAAATGAAGTAAAACTGACACATGATTTGAGAAGACCGCATGCAAAAGATTACATACAGTAAATTTTCTTTGCATGTTCTTGCACTTCTAAAATATAGTCTGTAA
Organism: Chrysochloris asiatica; assembly: GCF_000296735.1. NCBI lineage: Eukaryota > Metazoa > Chordata > Mammalia > Afrosoricida > Chrysochloridae > Chrysochloris > Chrysochloris asiatica. The sequence goes on along the minus strand of NW_006408938.1, from coordinate 309,268 downwards.
ACTTCAACCTTAGTATCAGTGGAAAGGAAACTCTTCCAATAGTTCAATCTATATAAGAATATAGAGCATATATCATTGTAATGGCAATCCATTGACACTTAAGCGTAAACTTTTGCTGGTTTTTTCTTTATAAATGTTGTTTAAATTTCTTAAATAGAGATGAAACAATAGGACTACCTTGAACTAAATAAAACATTATTAATGAAGTGTTCTGACTGAGCAGAATAGGTACATAGAGGAGACTCAAAACAATAGGACATTTTGTAGGTCAAAAGAGATCTAAAAATAGTGTTGCTTACCAAGAACATTTGTCTTTTAGCCTGGTTGTAAGTATAAACCAAACCAAATCCATTGTTACAGAGTCATTTAGATTCCAACTTGTAAGACAGATTAGGTCCACCCTATATGGTTTCCAAGGTTATAATCTTTATGGAAGTCTACTGGCACATCTTTCTCCCATGGAGTAGCTGGTGGTTTCAAAATGCTGAACTTTTGGCTAGCTGCTAGGCTCTTAACTACTGCATGTCATGGATCTTTTGTTCATTAGAATAGATTGTCCCATAAATTACCTTCCTGTTAAATTAAGATAATAAAAACCAAAGGAATGAATCAGTTGGCCTGCCTCTGTCTCCAAGACCCAGCATTTTCCCACAGTATCTTGTACTTTTCAGCACCACAAAGAGCCCCAACCATTAACTGTCTCTTATTCTTAGGTTATGAACTGGATGCAAACCTATAGGTCAGCGGTTCGAAACTACCAGCTGCTCTGCGGGAGAAAGAAGAGGCTTTCTACTCCCGTAAGGATTTATACCCTCGGAAACCCTGTACAGGGTCGCTATGGGTCGGAACCGACTCAACGGCACGTAACAACAACAACAACAACATTCTTATGTTCTGTATAGTGAAACATTGTGATCAGCAAGGTAGACACATGCTTAGGGCACCAACAAAACAGAGATACAGGTTACCCACAGCAAAGAGTCATAGATATCAGTCAGGTAAGACAAAAATAAAGCTCAGTGGAAGGTAACTGGCAGGGCATAAAATGATATTGATACTAACTTCAGCGTGCAAGAATTTGCTGACTGAAAATGAATTCATACAAAGTGACAGGGTGTCCATGTGCTCAAGATAAGACTCCTAAGATCTTCTTCTATGTAATTGAAGTTCCTTCTCTCAGGAGATCTATTAAAAAGAAACTATTTCATTTAATAAGCAAGAGGTGGGAGTGTGCTGTCAAGTCTAAATTTGCTGCATTTGTTCAATATACAACTGGATGCAACAAGAGTGGTTATTGGGCAAGACAGTCTTTTAAAAATTTGTGGAAAAATGACATTATAATAAAATTTGACATTTTATGATAATAAAAAATTTCCAGGAACTTTTTAAAGACTCCTTGTATTAAGAGATAACAGGATTTTATCTATTTTGAGATAATCATCTTCTACATCCTAAACTGTTGAACCAGCAACTACAGTCAGGAGGGAAGTACCGCTTTTTGCCATGATACAAACCAAAGGGTATGCTAGTCCATGAGTTCTTGATAATTACCAATGCTTATGATAATGCACTGAACTACAAAGTCAGTTTGAACTGCAAGGTCGGTGATTCAAACTCACCAGCCATTCCTTGGACACCCTGTGCAGGATCACTATGCAGCTGAATACATTTGGCAGCAATTAACAACAATAAAAACAACCCAATGCTTAATGCATTGTACTACCAGAACTGCTCAAATGAGTATTTATGAAATGTATTTTATTTTCCATTTCTTTTAAGAAATTGATTGATATTACTATGACTTGCAAAACAAGCATGCTCAAGAAGTTGTATCAATTATTGTTTTATCAATTATGTATGTTTGTGTCTCTG
>NW_006408938.1:305784-307210 GCF_000296735.1 Chrysochloris asiatica | reverse complement strand
AGCCTTTGCAGTATATAAGACCTTAGGTGGAATCCTCACTCCCATCTAGAACCTACTGAGTAGGACATTCCCACTTGAAAGGACAAGCAGATCAGCCAGAGCAGCTAGAAGAACAGAAAATGCTTCTTGAAAGGAAGACCAGCAGGGAAATTCAGAACAAAAAACAAAAAATGATAGTCCGACTGGCTACTACAAGGACAAGTAAGTTGTTCGCCAGAGAGCCATTAAGGCAAACAATCAATTCCCTTCAGGACAAACCCCCATCTAAGACTGAAACTCAAAGGGATCACATGAGCAGGCATGTACCTTACTGGTGACCAAATTGTTCTACTGGTTTGTGAAGGTGGGTAAAGGCAACAATGAAGATATGGGCTGAGTTTGACCATATTCCCTAGACTCCCATCGACCTGGAGAAGAGAAATAGAGAAAGGGCATGTTGGTCCAAAGTATTCTGAGACCTGGGGAATCCTGAGCCCATGGACAAGGACATAGCCACAGAGGGGCAGAGCTGAGAGTAAAGCATCCAGCTGATATGAAGTGAGGGGAGATGCACAAGAATGCCCAAATTTGCAGATAGTACTCATTTGACTTAGCTTAGATGGCCTGATAATCACAACTCAACTAGAAGGATAAAAAAATTTGATAATGGAAACAAGTATAAATTGCTACAATTTGATGAACTCACCTATAATTACAGATGTAGTAGCTCAAAATACCAACTGAGATGGAAGGAGTCTTCATCTTATTTTCTTTGTACAAAGGGTTGATAGGGACGGGCAACTTAGACATTGGTTACCTAAAATGGGAGGACTATAAAGCCGTATATTGCATTAGGCAAATCTGCTGCACAAGACCATTTGAAAGTGCTGAAGAGCAAAGAAGTCAGCTTGAGGACTAAGGTGCTTCTGACCCAAACCATGGTGTTTTCAATAGCCTCATGTGCATGTGAAAGCTGGACAGTGAGTAAGGAAGACGGTAGAAGAATTAATGTCTTTGAGTTATGGTGTTGGAGGAGAATATTGGAAGTGCCATGGGCTGCCAAAAGAACCAATAGATCTGTTTTGTCCATTTTGGCAGCATCGATGGACTCAAGCGTGGCAACAGCAGTTGTCACGGATCTGGCAGTGTTTTGTTCTGTTGTGCATAAGATCATTATGGGTTGGCACCCACTCGATGGCAACTAACAACAAACAACATAAAGGCACGAAGTGACTGGCTTATATGTTTTCAAGAGGTAGTTTAATTTCAGAGTGTATGGTGGAATATAGACTCCCCACTGAATAGTTTTCACCTTGTCAAGACTGGTCTGGTGAAAGGAGATGGAGATAAGACTCTTATAATTCAATAGTGAGTAATTGTTATCATGACTAATTGAAATTGTAACAACTAAAGGTAGAAATTTTGTAACATAAGAGTTGTTGTTGTT
>NW_006408938.1:305026-305684 GCF_000296735.1 Chrysochloris asiatica | reverse complement strand
TTTTAAGACAAAAAAAATGCTCATGGAGTTCTGTAAAGGGCCTCCAAGAAACATTATAAACAAAGGAATCAAATTATTTCTGATTGTTCTGTAAGTACTTTCTTTTGACTATCTCAGCTCTGAAAAATAAAATTACACATTTCAAATCTAGTTGTTTTTTTGCCTTTACTTATTAAATAATTTACACTTTTGTGTTAATGTTTAATTCCAAATCCATTAACTATTCATTTTCTAAAACATACTTGTTTTATACATTTTATTTATTTTCAATTATTCAAAATTGTTTTCTTGGGAAGAACCAGATTTTAAAAGTTAAAAAATTTTATATCCAGGTAAACTGAAGGACAAAAACTAAATGTAGCACAAAACTGAAAGTTCAGAGAAGAAAAAAAGAAAAGCACTTTTGAATCCATAAAGAAAATTTCTAAATTAACATTCTTTTAAAAATATAATGAATCAGGAGGGGGATAGATGAACATGGTAGATAGGGGAACAGTTAGGCTGGTTTGCATGGGCTAAATGGGACAGAGGTAAATAGTGATGTGCGTTCAAACTTGGAATAATTGGGCTCTGTGATACAGGAATCAAGGCATAGTCTGAATAGATAAAAGACGGAACTTAATGTTAAGATAAGGAGCTCTGGTAGCGTAGTGGTTAC
>NW_006408938.1:301781-302999 GCF_000296735.1 Chrysochloris asiatica | reverse complement strand
AGGGATCAGGATTCCACCTGTGGTCTTATGCAATGCAAATGCTCCTCAGGAAGCCTCTTTCACTGGGCAACTTCTAGCCCCCTTTAAGGTATTCCAATCAGTTATAGGCTGAAGATGGACTTACAAGCTTTCTATAGTGATGTTTCTGGCTATTCCTTTCTCTCCCCTTCGAGTGTCTATTTTACAATAGTAGGCAAGGGAAACCACAATTCATAAGACAATCAAGCATCTTAACATTATTTCCCCTCTTTTACCCATTCAAACCATGTCTCAATTCCTGTATCCCAGAGCCCTGTTGTTCTAAGGCTGAGTATACCTCACTATTTACCTCCGTCCCACTTAGCCCATTGGAAACCTTCCTAAATGTACTCCCACCCACCTTGTTCTTACATTCCCCTCCCCCTTCTTGTGTATTGGCTCCTCCCACAACATCCAAACTGTCCTGTGTCTATTCCCTACCTTTTGCTCTACCTTCCCCTCCCTCTCCTCACCCTACCCTCTACATCCCTGTAACCAATAAAGATTTTTTTCTCTCTCTCTTTTAGTGTAGATATTTTTTCTTAAACTTTTACAATAATGGTCTTATGCATTATTTTTCCTTTTGTGACTGAGTAATTTCACTAAGCATAATGTCCTCAAAGTTCATCCATGTTAATGCAGTGGCTTGCAGCTCCCTTGTTATTCTTCAAGGTAGCATAATATTCCATAGTGTGTATATACAAAGTTTGTTTATCCATTCTTCCATTGATAGGCACTTAGGCTGTCTCCATCTTTTTGCTATTGTAAATAGTGGTGCTATGAACAACAGTATGCATATATCTACTCATGTTATGGCTTGTATTTCTAGTGGATATATACTAATAGTAGGGATTGCTGGATCATATGGTATTTCTATTTTCAATTTTCTGAGAGAGCACCACATTGTTTTCCAGAGAGATTGGACCTTTTTGCTATCCCACCAGCAATGTAGGAGGGTCCCAGTCTGTCTACTTCCTCACCAGCATTTATTGTCCTCTGTTCAAGCTCACCAGCTGTGCCTCGAAAACCCTATACAGGGTGGCTATGGGTTGAAACCAACTCAACAGCCCTTCACAACAATAACAACAACTTTTTTGAACTTCGCTGTTATTCCAGGTGTAAGATAATATCTCATTGTTGTTTTGATTTACATCTCCTAATGGCTAGTGGTTTCTTTACATTGATATGTAATCCATACCA
>NW_006408938.1:282410-301417 GCF_000296735.1 Chrysochloris asiatica | reverse complement strand
CACACAATCGAAAACCTTCACATCATCAATAAAGCACAGGTGAACATATTTCTGATATTCTCTGCTTTCAGCCAAGAATCGGACATCAGCAAAGACATGCCTCGTTCCATGGCCTCTTGCTTTTGTAGCCCCCCCCCCCCCCCAGTTTGGGTAGCCAATGTTTAACTTCCCCATCCTTGTTGACCCTATGTACCAATGGGGTGGGAATGATCCTCACTGTAAAGATTGTTTTGCTCCTTTGTTATACTGCATCCACAAGCATAGATCAAATTCACCAGATTATAGTTGATTACTCTGTTTTTCTCTCTTCTTTTTTTCTCTAGTCATGTTCTGATCACCCAGCCATTGATGTCAGGTCAAATGGGTAATATCTGCAAGTGTGGGTGTTCTTGTGTATCTCCCCTCAGCTGGACGCTGCACACTCTGCTATAGTTCTCTGGGGCCACATCTCTGCCCCTGGGCCCAGAAGTCCCAAGGTCTCATCATACTGCTGGTTAACCAAGTCTCAATCCAGGTTATCAGGAGTCTATTGAATGTGGTCGGACTTAGATCACAACTTCATTGCTGTTTTTCCCCCACTTTTCCTTACTGGTGACCAACATGGTTAGCAGCAAGACCACATGCCTGCTTGTGTATTCCACTTTAGCATCAGTCTTGAAAGGGGGTTTACCTTGAGGGGATCTGACCATTTGCCTGATGATTTCCAGAAGAACAACTTGCTTGTTCTTGTAATAGTCAATTGGACTGCTGTCATTGTTTTTTATTATTCCTGATCATCTTTATTTCAAGAAGTATCTCTTGTTCTTCTAGCTGCTCCACACTGGTCTGCTTGTCCTTTCAAGTGGAAATTTTCCACCTCAGATAATTCTGGATGAGGATCAGGATTCCACTTATGGTTCTGTGCAATGCAAAGGCTCTGCAGGAAGCCTCCTTCATTGGGCATCCTTCCATCTTTGCCCAAAGGATCCTTCAATAATGAAAGTCGAGACTTGAATGTTTTCTTCAGTTCCTCCAGCTTGAGAAATGCTTTGCATGTTCTTCCTTTTGGTTTTCTGACTCCAGATCTTTGCACATTTTGTTGTAATATTTGGCTTTATCTTTTCAAGCTGATCTTGGACTTCCTCATTTCTTCCATTTGCTTTAGCATCTCTACACCAGATAGCAAGTATCAATGTCTCTTCTGACATCCATTTTGACATTTTCCTTAGTTCTTGTCTTCTTAATGACTTTTTGCTTTCTTCATGTATGATGTTCTTAATGTCATCCCACAACTCTTCTGGTCTTCAGTCTTTATTGTTTAATGTATCAAATCTGTTTTTCAGATGATTTCTAAATTCAGGTGGGATATATTCAAAGACATATTTTGGCTCTTCTGGATTTGTTTTCATTTTCTTCAGCTTCAGTTTGAATTTACATATGAGCAGTTGATGGTCTGTTCCACAATCTGACCTTGGCATTGTTTTGACTGAGGATATGGAGCTTTTCCATCATCTCTATCCACAGATGTAGTCAATTTGATTTCTATATATTCCATCTGGCGAGGAATATAGTCATCTCTTATGCTGTCTAAAGAAGGTATTTGAAATGAGCAAATCATTGACTTTGCAGAATTCTATCATGCAATCACCAGCATCATTTCTATCACCACGGCCACATTTTCCAACTACTGATCCTTCCTCTTGTTCCCAATCTTTGCATCCTAATCACCAATAATGATCAAAACATCTTGATTGTATGTTTGATCAATTTCAGATTGAAGAAGTTGGTAGAAATTTTCTATATTCTCCTCTCTGGCTTTAGTAGTTGGTGCATAAATTTGAATAATAGTGATATTAACTGGGCTTTTCTGTAGGCACATGGGTATTATCTTATCACAGACACTGTTTTACCTCATGACTGATCTGATATGTTCTTTTTGACAATGAATACAACACTATTCCTCTTCAATTTGTCATTCCTGACATAGTAAACCATGTGGTTGTCAGATTCAAAATGGCCAATACCAGTCCATTTCAAATCACTATTGCCTAAGATATCTATGTTTATGGGTTCTATTTCATTTTTGACAATGTCTAATCTTCCTAGCTTCATACTTTGTATATTCCATGTTCTGATTTTCAATGGATGTTTTCACTTGTTTTTCTTGATTTTGAGTTGTGCCTCATCAGCACATGAAGGTCCTGTGGGCTTTTCTCCCATGGGCTTTACTCCATTCATGTCATCACGGCCAACTCTACTTTTATAAGGCAGCTCTTCCCCATTCCCATTTTGAGTGCCCTCCAACCTAAGGGGCTCATTTTCCAGCACAATATCTGACAGTGTTTCTCTGTTATTCATAAGGTGTTCAGTGACTAAATATTCAGAAGTAGTTCATCACTCCTTCTTTCTAGTCTTTCTTCATGTGGAAGCTCATCTGTCCACCATGGTTGACCCTGCTGGTATTTAAAATACTGGTGGCATTGCTTCCAGAATCAGAGCAAATCAAAAGCCACCGCAATATGACAAACTGTCAGACAAGTAGTGGAGGACTCAGATATAGCAATAGCCAAAAACAAAATCCTTTCTTTTATGAAGCTTACATCTACTGAGGGAAAGAGTTAAAAGCTATAGACATATAAGTGTATAATGTTTCACATGGTACTAAATAAAGAAAGCAAGAAAAAACACAATCAAGGATAGAGTATGATTGGGGATGAGTAAAAGGGAGTTATTTTAGAAGGCAGGGTTACTCTGATAAGATGATAGATTGGCAAAAAATGTAAGAAATAAGAGTGTGAAGTGGAAATACATGTCCCAGGAAAAAGGAGAATAACTGTAGAATCCCTACTTTTTGAGTTTGAGTAACTGAAAAGAAAGTGGTGTAATGGTAGTGGAGCAAGGGAAGAGTGAGGAGGGAAGAAGTAGAAGAAGACAGAGGATGTTGAGTGTATGTTTATACCACAAGAAGAATTCTGAGTGAGATGAGATGATGTTAGTGGGTTGGAAGCAGTGAAATGGCAATGACTGACAAATATTAAAAGGATTGCTCTGATATGTATACAGAAAATTATCTACTCAGGATAGGTGTGAAAGGAGAGAGCTCTAAGAGATAAAAGACTATGGCAATAATTCAGGTACAAGATGATAGTGGTTTGTCTATGGTAACTGCAATAGAGAGGACAAGAAGTAGCTTACAACTTGAATATATTTTGAAGTAGAACCAACAGGATTCACTAAGATTGGGATAGAGTATAACAAAAAAAGAGGAGTAAAGGATAATTGTGGGGATTTGAGTCTGTGAAGAAAGTATAGTGCACAATAGAAAATTGCAAGCTTAGGATATAAACTTGGACTTCATCAGCATATCACCAAGAGAATGATTACATGATGATAAGAGTAGAGTTTTAAGAATAAGCCCTGGGGCAATCCATGAAATAACAATATGCATAAAAATGAAAATATTAGTAGTAGTTGTGACAGTTTACACTGATTCATATTTTGTGTTAAGCACTTTACATCCAATATCTCATTTAACATTATAGAACAATTGTTGTTGTTAGGTGCCATCAAGTTGGTTCTGATTTATAGTGACCCTATGCACAACAAAAACAACAGCAATAGGAAGCATTTTAAAAATTAACATCTTGCATAAAACATTTCAGACTAATAGTTAATAATATTTGGACCCAGATCATTCCTAGTGAGATGGGGAAGATGTGTGACTCATAAAATCTCTGATCTCACAAGTTTCATTTCCAAAGTATTGTCTGTATTGTATTCATTTGTCTAGCCTATATTTGTGGAGTCCTGGCGTGGTGCTGTGGGAAAAAGCACTGGACTGCAAGGTCAGTTTGAATTACAAGGTCGGCGGTTCAAACTCACCAGCTACTTCTTGGAAACCCTATACAAAGTCACTATGAGTTGGAACTGACTTGACTGCATTTGACAACAGCCTATATTTGGATTTCTGGTGTTGCACTGTAACATAAGCACTGGACTGTGAACCATAGGTTAGCAGTTCAAACCCACCAGTTGCTCCTTGGAAAGCCTTTGCAGGGTCACTAAGAGCCAAATCAAATCGACCAACTTAACAACAACAATAACAAAACCTATATAAAGCTAAATGTGAAAACTATTTATTAGCCCATATTAACTTGTCACAATCATGTATAACACCCAACATCTATTTCCCCTTAAATCAAAATGTCACTCGGATTAATTTTCCTTAAGAACCTGAAGGTATTTGCAGACCTGATTGAACTGCTGAGTTAAGCCTTAATTGAGGGTCACACTTGAACTTTTTAGTTACACAATCTGCATAATTCAATTTTGATTAAAGTTTCTGTAACTTGCCACCAAAAATTCCTAACTGAAAAAGAATCATAAATGAACAAAAATGGTTTAGTGAAGTTTATCTATTTCCCTTCAATGATGTTTCATTTTATTAAATTTTACTTCTCTCTAATCTCATAAAAGAGTCCTGGCGTGGTGCTGTAGGTTAATGCATTGGACTGTAAAGTCAGTTTGAACCACAAGGTCAGAAACCCTATACAGCGTCATTATTGGTCAGAACCAACTCAAAGACACTTAACAACAACAACAACAACAATCTCATAAAAATCAAGGGAATTTCCCTTGAATAACTCACCTTCTACTTACTTTGAAAATAAGAAGACTTAAACACATACATATATATATATGCATATATGCATATATCCTAACACATTAACTACCAATTACTTCATATGGCTCAGGAGATAATCTTCTCAAGGTACCATTACTAACAGCTGTAATGAATGCTCACCTCTATGTACTGGACTGCAAAGTCACTTTGAACCTCAAGGTCAGTGGTTCAAACTCACCAGATGCTCCTAGGAAACCCTATACAGGTCGTAATCGACTTGATGGCACTTGACAACAGTAGCAAGAATGAAGGGCTTGTTCATTTTTAGTTCAGTGACCATTAGTACCTCTATAAAATATTTTCTGAAAGAGACAAAGAAATCAGGCTCTTATTTTTCTTGATTCTTATTTTAAAAATCAGGACAGTGAAATACTAGCTTAATTATGCAATTAAAAATCAGTTCAATTAATGAGAAATTGCAACAATGATTGTCTCTGAAAAAGGGCTTTTGATAGCTGGAGGATAGGAACTGGAGGATATCTTGCTTTCACCCTACATGCTTATATAGCTATTAAATTTTTTATCATAGACATATATTACTATTAAAATGATAATGATATTTAAAAAAATAATTTAGAAGATTCAGTTTAAAAATAAACATTTCCTTCTCTGCTGAGCAACCCTTTTAATATCCACAATGATATAAGCAAATAAAAATACTCTCTTAAAATATAAAATAATATTAGCATTATTGGTGTAAGATAATTAATCTATTCACATATTTGATTTCCCTAAAGATTTGTAAAACAGAAAAGAAATGACAGATTTATCATATGCTTGAATCTTTCTGCTTATTAAACTTTATTGCCAAGAGTCAACATAAACTCTCACATCATAATAATAAAGGGTCTTGATGTGATCTATTCTGATTGCCCAACAGAGGAAACTGAAGAGGAGGTTGGTGAACATATTCCCTAAGTAGCCTGCTGATTGAGTTAGGAGAATATTATGGTGCTGAATCCATCATTTTCTCAACATAGCAAACAAATAAAAATGTGATGTAAAAACAAAGCAACTCTATTGAGGCAGAATATTCTAGAACTTAATTTATGAATGTTGAAATCTATTTGAAGTCTTTGAGATCCTTTTCTTTCTGCAGATATCTCTTCTGTAAAACAGGGGTAATAATCGTACCTGCCTGTAAATTTTGGTTATCAAAAACACCTAGTAATTGGAAAGTGCTCTGAAATATTTTCATGTTTTCTCAATATTTGAAATATTTCTTGACTTTTTAAAAACTAGGTCATATTTTTCCAGACAAAATTACACATGCCTTCTGCAGTAAAACTTGTTGTTGTCGCTCTTATGTGCCATGGAGTTGGTTCTGACTCATAGCAAAACTGTGGATAACAGAAAGAAACACTATCTGGTCCTGTGCCATCCTGGCAATTGTTGTTATGGTTGAGTACATTGCTGTTGCTACTTGTCAATCCATCTCCTTGGTTGTCTGCCTGTTTTTCACTGACCCTCCCTTTATCAAGCATGATGCCTTTCTCCAGAGACTGGTGCCTTCAGATAACATGTCTGAAGTATGAGAGACAAAGTTTCACCATCTTTGGTTCCAAGGAAAATTCTGACTCTACTTTTCCCACTACAGATGTGTTTGTTCTTCTCACACTCCATGGTACTTTTAATATTCTTCTCCAACATCATAATTCAAATGTATAGTCTTCCTTATTCATCGTTCAACTTCCCCATGCATATGAGGTGACTAAAAAATATCATAGCTCAGGTCAAATGCACCTTAGTCTTCAAAGTGATATAATTGCTCTGTTAAACTTTAAAGAAATCATTTGCAGCTGATTTGCTTAATGTAATGCTTTGTTTGATTTCTTGACTGCTGATTCCATGAGTGTTGATTGTGGATCCAAGCATCTCCATTTTTCATGATGCTATTTATTGGTCCAGCTGTGAAGATTTTTTTTTTTTTTACATTGAGGTACAACCCAAACTAGAGGCTGTGGTCTTTGATCTTCATAAGTATTATAAGTCCTCTTCACTTTTAGCAAGCAAGGTATCATTAGCATTTCACAGATTGTTAATAAGTATTCTTCTAATCCTGATACCATGGTCTTCTTCATATAATCCAGTTGCTCAGATTATTTGCTTAGTATAAATATTGAAAATGTATGGTGAAAGGATGCAAAACTGGCACATACCTTTCCTCATTTTCAACCATTCAGTACCTCTTTGCTCTGTTCTTACAAGTGTCTATCTGAGTACAGGTTCTTAATTAGCATGGTTTGTGTTATGGCATAGCTATTGTTCTCAATAAAGCACAACATACATGTTTGGTATTTTCTGCTATCAGCTAAGATCCATCTAGGATTAACAACGATACCCTACAGTCCATGTCATCTTCCAAATACAACTTAAATTCTTGACAGTTCTATGTCAATGTACTGTTGGAAATATTTTTTAAATTATCTTCAACAAATTTTACTTTATCTGATATTAATGATTTTTATTTGTATATGATTTTAATGTCAGATCACCTCTCTTTGAAATGGGTACAAATATGAATTTCTTCTAATTGGTTGACCAGGTCTTCCAAATTTCTTGGCATAGATGAGTGAGCACTTACAGTGCTACATCAGAATGTTCAAATATTTCAATTTAAATTCTGTCAGTTCCTGGAACATTGGTTTTCATCAGTGCCTTCAGTGCAGTTTATACTTCTTCTTTCAGTACCATTGGTTCTTTATCATATGCAACTTCTTGAAATGATTGAACAATGATCATTTCTTTTTGGTGTAATATGCAATTTTGCCCATGGGGACAGGGAATTTTTCTCTTTTGTTTGTTGCATATTCCCAAATGGAACAGTGTCTAATATAGATTTTGTTAAAAATAAAAAAATTACCTATAAAGAGCAGACCATTAAGCAATATCAAGATAATATTAACAAATATAGAAGTTACTAATTATTTCCTTTAAGTTGGATCCCTAATCAATACTCAAGGAAACAGTGGTGAGGAAAATAAACAACGTATTGCATTGGGCAAATCAGTTAAATAAAAGATCTCTTTCTAAAAGGATCTTCTTATGCTTTTTGTACCATTGAAGTTATCAAGGACTTCATTCTTCTAGGATCAACTATCAACACTCATGGAAGCTGCAGTCAAGAAATCAAATGAAGTATTGCATTAGGCAAATCTGTCGTGCAAGACCTTTTTAAAGTGTTGAAGAGCATAGATGTCAGCTTGAGGAGTAAGATGCACCTGACCCAAGCCATGGTATTTTCAACAACCTTATATGCACACGAAACCTGAACACTGAATTAGGAAGACTGCAGAATTGATGCTTTTGGATTATGATGTTATAGAAGAATATTGAAAGTGTCATGGACTGCCAAAAGAACCAACAGATCTGCATTGGAAGAAATGCAGCCAGAGTGTTTCTTGGAGACCAGGATGGCCAAACTTCATCTCTCATACTTCGGACATATTGTCAGAAGGAACCAGTCGCTGGAGAAGGACATCATGCTTGGTAGGGTGGAGGGTCAGAGAAAAAGAGGAATGCCTCCATCAAGATGGATTGGCAAAGTGGCAGCATTAATGGCCTCAAGCATGCCAACAATTGTGAGGTTGGCCCAGGCCTAGGTAGTGTTTCGATCTGTTGTGCATCAGGTCTCCATAGTCGGTACTGACTCGATGGCACATAACACCAATAACAATTTATTGTCCAGCTTTCCCATGCATATGTTGTTGTTGTTGTTGTTTCCATGTATATAAGGTGGTATAAAATACTATGGCTTGACAGCACTCAACAATAACAAATAATATTGAATATAGTATGGATTGCCAGAAAAGCAAATCTGTCTTAGAAGAAGAAATATAGTCATAATGATCCTTAGACGTAACTATGGCAAAACTTCATCTCATGTTTTTTGCACATATTTTCAGAAGGGACCAATCACTGGAAAAGGACATCAAACTTGGTCAAGTAGAGGGTCAGTGAAAAAGAAGAAGATACTCAACAAGTTGGATTGACACAGTGCCTGCAACAATGGGTTCAAACACAGTAAGATGAGGATGTTACAGGACTGGGTAGTGTTTCATTCTGCTCTGTTGTACACAGAGTTGCTATGAATCATAACTGCATGTTACTGCTGTTATTGTTAGGTGTCATTGAGTCATTACCAACTCATAGCAAACCTGTATACAGCAGAATGAAACACTGCCTGGTCCTGCAACATCGTCACAATGATTGTTATATGTGAGCCCATTGTTGTTGCCACTGTGTCAACCCAGGCTGTTTTTATTACTGTGATTGTATAATATTTTTGAAAATTGGGCTAAACCTTGTCTTTCCTAATGTTTCTGAATCATAGATAACACAATAATCCAAGTAAGTGAGCTAGAGCTAGCCAAAGTGCAGGAGTCTACTCATTTACACTCTTCATGAGATCTACCATATAGTTTTGCCCATTTTACTTCCTAAATCCCTCTCCAGTCAACGTGGCATTCTCTATCACTGGCAAACCACACTAGGTGGTTGCCATTGTTTCTTGAATATTTTGCCATAGTCTCCAAACCCATCTATTCAAACCCAATGTGCAAACTCTGAATCTGCTTTCTATATGACTACAGAGTTTTCTTACCTTTTTCTTCTACTGATCAATACATTTTAGTCACTTTTTGTTTCATCTAGCGTGTTATTTTTGTAGTTGTTAAGCACTGTTGAGTTGGTTCCGACTCATGTTGACATTGTATAGGGTTTCCAAGAAGCTGTTGATTGGTTTTAACCACTGACCTTGGAGTTAGCAGTCTAATGCTTATCCTACAGTGCCATAGCAGGATTTTATCTGGCATAAAGATATGTATGGCTTTGTAGTATCAATCTTCTCTGCTCACATTTAATTTCTCTCATTTTCTGCACTTCAAGAACCTTGGTTTTTTTGGACTTCCTGTCATCTTCCCAAGCTCTTTTTTTCCCATCAGGGCCTTTACACATACTGTTTTCTTCTATCCTGTTGCATTGTTTATGCCTATTCACATCTTTTATCTCAGCTGAAGCATCACTCCTTCAAGGGAGGATGAGTAGACAAAAACGTTCTAATTTAGGCTCTCATTGCATTCAGCAGCTTAATAATTTTTAGCTTAATGATTTTTCTGGTACTTATTTTACTAATTTCCACTTCTCCCAAAAGGACTCCTGCTAAGGCTCTGGACTGTTAACCACAAGGTCTGTGGTTCAAACCCAATAGCTACTCCTCAGAGACCCTGTACAGGGTTTCCTTTGCTTGGAACAAACTCAGTGGCACTTAATAAAAAAATCTTCTTAAAGTCTTCCAATTTCAAGAAGTCAGGAGTCCTATTTAAGTTTGTTAACGCTTGTACACTCAGTTCTTTGCATAGTACCTAAATCAGAAGTGCTTAGTAAATAATTGTGAAATTACTTATTGAATTCTCAACATAACTTTAAATTTTTGTTGTTGTAAGTGCTGTGGAGTTGGTTCTGACTCATAGCAACCATGGGTTTCAGAAACTGTAAATCTTTATGGAAGCAAAAAACCTTAACGTTTGCCCACAGAGAGGCTGGTTGGCTTGAACCATTGAACCTGTGGTTCACAGTCCAGTATTTATTGTGCAGATATTTTCTACTTTTATATTCAGTGCAACTGATTTTTAGAGAAGTCTGAAAGTGCAGGGGGAGGTCTCAGTTGAGATCTAATATAAAAATATATTCATCTCTATGAGCAGTCAATTAATTGAAAGGAATTTTCCTTGGAACTGTGACCTGCTTACAATATATTGGCCACTCAGGCAAAACTTTCAACTGCTTTGCTGGGTCTAGATGCTGCATCTAGCTAGTCATCCAAGTTATGGTTCTTTGAACTTAATCCAGTGTCTTGGTGTACTACCTGAAGATCCTTGGAGTCATCAGCAGTCTGCCATTTTACATGCTTGACCTCTCTGACTATCATGGTTCATCAGTCATATAGCTATGTGAGTCAGAAGCCTCCAGACTGACATCTTATCCATGGACAGGGAATTTGCCCACATCTACATCTGTGAAAGCCATTTCCTTTATATAAACTTCTCTTTATGTATTCACTCTAATCTTCCCTGGTTTTGTTTCTCTTAGAGGACCCAGTCTAAGACAAGGTATACTGAAAACAAAACCACTGTGATTTTTAATTACATACTATGTTGTTGTTGTTGTTAAGTGCCGTCGAGTCGGTTCCGACCCATAGCGACCCTGTACAGGGTTTCCGAGGGTGTAAATCTTTATGGGAGTAGAAAGCCTCATCTTTCTCCCGCAGAGCGGCTGGTAGTTTCGAACCACTGACTTTAAGGTTCGCAGCCCGATTCGTAACCACTACGCATACTATAGGTTTTGTAAATTGTACTATTGTCAGGAAGAATAGCTACAGATATAGTCCTAATTTTACATGGGCCTTTAGTTCATTCATCAGTAACAAATCATGACTTTATTTCGAATTATTCTCATGTAAAGGTAATAGGAAATCAGGTGTGTTTTTTAATTACTTGATTTCAACACAAAAGATATTTATTATTCTTAAAAACAAAGGTTAAAAACAAGCCTACAGGGTGACTTATTCAGAGTACATAAGGAATTCTTTTAGGTATGGGAATTTAAATTGAATATTTTTTTAAAGGCAAAACTGTTGGGAGGAAATATTAGTCATTTACAGGAAAAGGTGAATTGATTCTGAAATAACATTTTGTAATTTTGATGGGAGGTGTAGAATATTTCATCGTATCCAGATGTATTTTTTCTCATTTCGGAATAATCTTATATAACAAAAGCAGAAATGAAGCAGAGAAATAAAGTCTATGGGCTAGGTTAACATATTTAGGGGGGGAAAAGTCATTTAAGAAATAACCTTCTGAGTTTTCATTTTCAGGTTACAGTTTAACATATGTCTGCTCTTTTGAAGAATACTTTTTTTGCCCAGATACGAAATAACAGAATGGCAGAAGGGAAATGGACTAAAGAAACATTTAAAATAACACAAAACTGAATACATCTCATGAAGTCTTTCCTTTCTTCCCCCACTGACCTTCATTATATCAAACATGATGTATTTTCCCAATGATAGACCTTTTCTCATGGTATTGCCAATATAAGCAAGATGAAACCTCAGCAGTCTCATTTCTGAGGAGCATTGTGACTGTACTTTCTTCAAGACTATTTTGTTTATTCTTCTGCCAGTCCACGATAGGAAGATAAGTCAAAACGTATTGCTACAAAATCGTGGAAACCTTTTAAAATACAAATATCAAAATGTGATTCTATTGTGTTTCTTGACATATCCCCCTTTTAGATGAGTACACTTCTAAAAACAGTGTTTTCACCTTTTACTTACACCATGACAAAACAACAGTTTTGGTATTTTTGTTGTTATTGTTGCTAGGTGCCATTGAGTCAGATGCAACTCATAGCAGCCCTATGTACAACCGAATGAAACTCATCCAGGTCCTGCACCATCCTAACAATTTTTATAATGCTAGAATTCATTGCTGCTGTCAGTGTGCCAATCCAACTCATTGGTGGTCTTCCTTTTTTTCACTGACACGCTATGAAGCATAATGTCCTTTGACAGGGACTGGTCCCAATTGATAAAATGTGCAAAGTATGAGAGGCAAAGTTTTGTCACCCTGGGTTCTAAGAAGCATTCTGGATGTACTTCCTCCCACAAAGATTTGTTTGTTCTCCTGGTAGTCCATGGTAGTTTCAATATTCTTCTCTAGCTCTCAACAGCATCCACTCAAATGTGACAACTCAAATGTATAATTTTTTCCCAGATCTACCTTACTGATTATTACTATTTTGAAGAATCAAGAATGACCTTTTGTATGTCTCCAGAGTTCCCTCTGTGTGCAAATTTTTTCCGTTCTGAAACTCTGCTCTGTGAACTCTGACTGCCTTTTTTTTCTCATGTTGATGGAGTGGAAATTATTAGTTGGAGCTTAGATTTCAAATTAGGTGATTGGATTTAAACATAAAGGTAAGCATTGTGAGCATAGATAGTATATGAAGGCGATTTTATAAGCTGTGGTAAAAGTCTATTATCTGTGAATTGCATTTTTGCCCAAGACTTAAAAAAAAAACTTATATTGTGAATTGAATACAGGATGACTATACACATGGTCCTCACTAGATGAAAATCACAGAAATCAGATTGACTACATCTTTGGAAAGAGGCCATAGAAAAGCTCCATGTCAGTCAAAACTAGGCCAGGGGGAGACTGGGGAATGTCTGTTCCAAATACTCTTATGAAGCTGAAGAAAATTAAAACAAGTCCACAAGTCCCAAAACAAGACCTCAAACATATCCCACTTGAATTTCAAGAACATCATACAGAAAGGAAGCAAACGGACATTAAGAAGATAAGAAAGAAAGAAAAGACCAAAATGGATGTCAGAAGAGACTCTGAAACTTGCTTTTCACATATAGATGCTAAAGCAAATAAAAGAATTGAAGAGGTAACAAATAAAAGAGCTGAACAGAAAATTTCAAAGGGCAGTTCAAGAAGTAAAATAAAATATTATAATGAAATATGCAAAGACATGGAGTTAGAAAACCAAAAGGGAAGAATGCGCTCAGCATTTGTCAAGCTAAGGGAAGAAAAAAATTACTGATTCACAATATTGGAGGGTTCTATGGAAGGACCAGTCACTAGAGAAGGATATCATGTTTGGTAAGGTGGAAGGTCAGAGAAAAAGAGGAAGACCCCCAAAGAGATGGATTGGCCAAGTAACAGCATCGATGGACTCAAGAGATCAGGCAGTGTTTTGTTCTGTTGTGCATAAGGTTGCTATGGGTCAGTACCTACTCGATGGCACCTAACAACAACAACAATGGGCAAAATATAAAATGGTGCATAAAGCATCAAAAGATTATGAAATTAATACACAAAATCAATGTACCAAACATAAATGATCAATGTTCAACCATTTCAAGAGGGAGCATATGCTCAAGAGCCAATAATACTGAAGGAAGAAGTCCAAGGTACACTGAAAACATTGACAAAGAACAAAACTTCAGACATAGATGGTATTCAAATTGAAATCTTTGAACAAACTGATGCAGTACTGGAGGCACTCACTCATTTAGGCCAAGAAATTTGGAAGACAGCTACCTGGGCAACTGACTAAAAGAGATCCTTATTTGTGCTCATTCCAGAGAAGTGACCCAGGTAAATTTTGGAAGTCATCAGATAATATAATTAATATTGCATGCAAGAAAAATTTTGCTGAAGATAATTCAAAATTTGCTGCAGCATCACACTTAAAGGGAGCTGCCAGAAGTTCAGGACAAATTTGGACAGGGACATGGAAAGAGGGATATCATTGCTGATGTCAGATGGATCTTGACTGAAAGCAGAGAATACCAGAAAGATGTTTGTCTGTGCCTTATTGACTGTGCAAAGACTTTGATTGTGTGGATCATGACAAGCTATGTACAACATTGTAGAGAATAAATATTCCATACACTTAATTGTACTCATGAAGAATCTGTACATTGATCAAGATGAGCTTTTTTCAAACTGAACAAAGAAAGAGTGAATGCTTTAAAATCAGGAAAGGTGTGCGCAACACTGTACTCTTTCACCATACTTATTCCATATGTATGCTGATCAAGTGATTTGAGAAGTTGGGTTATATGAAGACGAACATGCATCAGGATTGAAGGAAGAGTCATTAACAACCTGTGATTGTAAAGGATATAATCTTGCTTACTGAAATTGAAGAGGACTTAAAATACTTACTGATGAAGATTAAAAAACCACAGCCTTTGGTATGGGTTGCACCTCAATGTCTTTTAAAGAAAAACAAAAATCCTTTCAACTGGAGCAATAAATAACATTAAGATAAATGGAGAAAAGATTGAAGTTGCCTAAGACTTCATTTTGCTCAGATCATCTATCAACACTCATGGAAGCAGCTATTAAGAAATCAAACAACGTATTGCATTAGGCAAATCTGCATCCCAAGACCTCTTTAAAGTGTCCAAGAGCAAAGATGTTAGTTTGAAGACTAAGGTTAGCCTGTCCCAAACCATGATATTTTCAATAGCCTCATATGCATGTGAAAGTTGGACAATGATTAAGGAAGACAATAGAAGAATTGATGCATTTAAGTTATGGTGTTGCAGGACAATATTAAAGATACCAAGGACTGACAGAGGAACAAACAAATATGTATTGGAAAAACTATAGCCAGAATGCTCCTTAGAAGCCAGGACGTTGTGGCTTCGTCTCTCATATTTTGGACATATTAGGAGGGATCAGTCTCTAGAGAAGCGAATTGTTAATGGTAAAATGGGAGGTCAACAAAAAAGTGGAAGATCCCCACTGAGATGGACTGGCACAGTGGCAGCAACAATGGGTTCAAGTGTAGCAGTGATTGTGAGATTGGTGCAGGACTGGACAGCGTTTCATTTCATTCTGTTGCGCATAAGGTGTTGGTACTGACTCAAAGTCACCTAACAACAATGTTTCTATTCTTCCTGTATCGATGAAAATATTTTTGTTATCTAGTATTTTTAGATATCCTATAAATTAGCTGCTTCTGCATATGTATAATTCATTTTGTTTTCAGAAATATTTCTTCTTTAAAATTAGCTTTTATTCACATCTTTAAACCTGAAATACATAATGTGGTGTAGTAAATTATTTTATATGGCTTTTCTACCCAGGGTCTTTGCAACTCTCCCAAAACATTTGATTTTTTCTTTTCTTTTTTGCAGTTTGGTGTTATTAGTGGAGTTTGTTGCAATGGCTCCACACTCATTAAAGCATGGGGTTTGTAAGATAATAAGCAAAGGGGCATGGGAAGTGAAATTTGCAATGGTTCGTTTTGTTATTGTAAACTAATGGTTAAAAGGAATACGAGATTTTATGCTGTAGCTGAGGTGTTAAAAGCTGCTGCTCGAGTCACCTGGGTCAAAAGTCAGTAAGGGAAACAAGATGGTTGATAGGGGAACAGTGTATACTTGATCCACCCTGCCAGCCAGAAAGACCCAAAGCTATATATACATGTGTGATGAAAATGATGATTGGGTATATTGATTACAGAAGTTGTAAGACTGTCTTCAGCCTATACATGATTGGACATGCTAAAAAAGGGAATTAGGAATTGTTTGGAAGAAATAAGATTTTTGTTTAAAGACTTGTTGGGTAAGGGACTTGGCTTAAATGGAAACCTGAGACCCACCCATAACTTGAAGAAAACAAAAGATTTGCCTGTGAAGTGAAGACCTGCAGGGGGAAAAAAAAAAAAAAAAAAACTTTTTTTTTTTTTTAAACCAGAAGATTACCATTCGAAGCATTTGGGCAGGAAAACTCTGTGACCATCAGAAAAAAACCCAGTCTAGTACTGAAAGTTAAATGGATCCAGAAAGTAGGCAGCCTGGTAGGCTTACCAGTGACCACCTGGATGCTCTTGATAAATGAAAGTGGG
Source organism: Chrysochloris asiatica (assembly GCF_000296735.1). Classification (NCBI taxonomy): domain Eukaryota; kingdom Metazoa; phylum Chordata; class Mammalia; order Afrosoricida; family Chrysochloridae; genus Chrysochloris; species Chrysochloris asiatica. The sequence continues at coordinate 285,318 of NW_006408938.1, read as the reverse complement.
AAAATACGAAACATTGAAGAGATGAGTTGAGAGAGAAAAGAGGAAGGGCTGGTTGGTCTGAAATCAGGGAATTGTGTGAACTCCTGAGCTTATGAGCAGTGAACTAATATAATATGTAAAGAAGACTGAGACAGATAATGAAGGGTCTATCTAATCAGAAGTACAGACATGTGTGTATATGGACTCCCAAGCTTAAAGCTAGTACATATTTGACATAGGTAGGATGGATGGGGTTGATCTATATATAGAAAATTTCTTCTTTTAAATTTAAAACTAAATTTCTTATTTACAAAATTACAGATTCATATGTAATTTTAAGATATAAAATAGAGCTCATATGCCCTTTATAAAGTTTTTCCAAAGAGTAATATTTATAAAATGATAGTAAAATATTTCAACATGAATATTGATGTTCTTGCAATAAAGATACAGATCATTTCCCTCACAACAGGGATCCCTTATGCTGCTCTTTTATATTCACATCTATTTCCCTCTGGTCACCATTACTTCCTTACAATCACTATAAATAAATAAATAAATAAATAAATAAATAAAGTAATTTTAATGATGTCATATAAGTTAGATCAGACATGTATGTAACATTTCACTACTGGATTAAAAAAAAAGTTTTATTGTGAATTATGTAATAGTTTACATGGGAGAACATTAGCTTTACATTCATCCTATCGTATATTGTTTCATTGCCATAGTTACAATCCCCTCCACGCATCATCAACCAACTAAAGGGTGTACCCTGCAATCCTGCTCACTGGTCATCAGCACCCAGCCCCTCTCCCTGTCTGGGTCTTGAGTCCCAAGCCGTTCCATCACTCCACGTCATTGTCTCTGCCTCCATCTCTGGCGTCACTGTTTCTCTTGGTAGGGTCCTGCACTCCGCTCTTCTCTCTTGATGGTCCCAGGGCCCTCAGCTATTGGACTGCAAAGTCAATCACTCCCCTCTTTTTGCTTCAAAACATTCACCTTTACATTTCCAACCCTCACAGTCAGTCCTGATTCACTATTGTTCCACATGAGAGCTATCCCATCTCCTTTTATCAGCCCCACCCAGAAGATTGGATATTACTTAACTACTTAGGGGAGAGTCTACTCTCCTCCATGACCTCTGACCTAGACTCCCTCTTGAAAGCTTGTAAGCCAGCCATTTCTTACCTTTGTAGCCACCGCCCCCAATTTAGGTAGGCAATGTCCAAGTTGCCCATCCCTGTCTACCCTGTGTATTAAGGGGGTGGGAATGATCCTCGTTGTAAAGAATTGTTCCCTCTTTTGAGCAACTGCATCCATAGGTGTAGGTCAAATTCATCAAATTGTATCAGATTACTCTTTTTTTTCTCTTCTTTCTTCTTCTAGTTGAGTTCTGCTCATCCAGCCACTGAAGCCAGGTCAAGTGGGTATTATCTGCAAATGTGGGTGTTCTTGTGCATATGCCCTCTATTCTTGTCAGCTGGCTGCTTCACTCTCCACTCTATTCCTCTGTGGCTATGTCACTGACTCTGGGCCCAAGAGTCCCCAGGTCTTGCCACACTGCTGAGCAACCAGTTCTCTACCTGGCTTCACAAGAGTCTATTGAGTGTGGTAGGGCCAAGCTTGCAGCTTCATTACTGTTTTTCCCTCACTTTCCCTTGCCAGGAGCCAACATGGTCACCAGTCAGAGCATATGTCTGCTTGTGTATTCCCATTGAATCTTAGTTTTGGAAAAGGGTTTGCCCCAAGGGGACCTGACCACTTGCCTTGATGTCTCCTGGAGAGCATCTTGCTTGTTCTTGTAGTAGTCAGTTGTACTGCCATTATTGTTTTGTATATTTCCTGTCAGTCTTTCTTGCAAGAATTATCTTCTGTTCTTCTACCTGCTCCAGGCAGGCCTGCTTGTCTTTTCCAGTAGAAATTTCCTACCTCAGAAGATTCTGGATAGGGTTCAGGATTCCACCAATGGTCTTACATAATGCATAGGTCCACAGGGAGCCTCCATCAGTGAACATGTTGTAGTACCATTTTAGGTATTCCAATTAGTTATAGACAGAAGACAGACTTACAAGCTTTCTACGGTGATATTTTTGGCTATTCCTTTCCTCTCACTTAAGTGTCTATTTTCTAATTGTGTGCAAGAAAAACTAAGATTCAAAAGAGAGCCAAGTATCTTAACATTATTTTCCCACTTTGTAGTGTAGTGGTTATGAATTGGGCTGTGAACCACAGCTATGAGGTGCTCCGTGGAAGAAAGATGAGGCTTTCTGCTCCTGTAAAGATTTACAGCCTTGGAAAACCTGTTCAGGGTCGCTATGAGTATGAACTGACTCGATGGCAGTTAACAACAAAAACAACTGATTCAATCCCTTTATCCCAGAGCCCCTGTTGTTCCAAGGTTGTGCATACATCATTATTTACCTCCGTCCCTCTTAGCCCATCCACAACTCATCAGTCAGTTGGTCGTACCGTGGTGGCTTGTGAGTTGCTGTGATTCTGAAAGCTATATTTTAAATACACTGATATTTTAAATACCAGCAGGGTCACCCATGGTGGACAGGTTTCAGATGAGCTTCCAGAGAAAGACAGATTAGGGAGAAGGCCTGACAAACTACTTCAGTGACTTTTTAGTCACTGAAAACCTCATGAATAGCAGAAAAACACTGTAAGATATAGTGTTGGAAAATGAGCCCCTCAGGTTGGAAGGCAATCAAAATGCCCTCTGGGGAACAGCTGCCTCTTCAAAGTAAAGTTGACCGTGATGATGTGAATGGAGTAAAACCCATGGAAGATAAGCCCATGGGACCTTCATTTGCTGATGGAGCACAACTAAAAATGAAGAGAAACAGCAATAAATATCCATTGAAAATCAGAACATGGAATATACAAGTATGAATCTGGGAAAAATTGAAATTGCCAAAAATGA
>NW_006408938.1:260435-278588 GCF_000296735.1 Chrysochloris asiatica | reverse complement strand
AAGCGTAAAGGTAGAAGTTTGTAACAGAGTCCTGGAACAGAGGACCCTAGGACTCTCAAGGGAGAAGAGCACAAGCAGAATGTGGGACCCTCTTCAGAGAAGCAGCAATACCTGAGATAGAGGCAGAGATGAGGACCTGTAGAGATAGAACAGCTGAGGACTCTAGACTCATGGAAAGAGAAAGGCTGCATGCTGGCGGCCAGGGGGCAGGCTCACAGAATGTGTCCTTTGGTTATTTAAATTTGTACATTCCTGAGTGATTTGTGTACATCTTCCTCCCCCATCCCCAAAACAAAACAAAAACAGAGAGAATAGAAGCAAATACTGTTGAAGGATCATTGCAATAACACGATGAGTGTAAAACCAATGTTCTCCCATGTAAAGTATCACTCAATTCACAGTAAAAACGTGAAAAAAAAGATCTACTGTTCAACTGAGCAATCATAATATACCATCTGCCTTAAGGTACCCATGTCAGCCCTCTCACTATACCCTCTGTAGCCAGGTACTGTGAGGGTAACTTCCTTATAGGTAGCACATTTATTTCCAGATTTTTTGTGTTATCTGTGTTCCTGGCTATGAGTAAAGGTCCTAATGGTGTATGCAAACTCCTGGGTACGCAAACATTTAACGCGTCCAGCCACTAATTGAAAGGTTGGAAGATTAAGTGGCTTAGAATAATAGCCGGGTGGTACTCTTGCAAAAAACAAACAAACAAACAAACAAAAACAAAAAAAATCATCTATGAAAACTCTATAGAACACAGTTCTTCCCTGACACACATTGTGTCACAATGAGTTGGAGTTGATTTTATGGCTGTTGTTTTTTGTTTTGTTTTTCTAGATGGTGATAAAGTTGTACTGTAAATTGGTGCTGTTTTCAACTGCTATATCACTGAATTGAGATGAAACAACACTGTTCTGAGCCCTTTATATAAGAAACCCTAGATTACCATAGGCATAATCCCAGTATTTCATTTACTGTTTCAACAACTATGTTGTTTATTGAGTGTAAATGCTCAAGGGATAAATCAGTGACTCAAGCAAAACTGTGTTCAAGAAGTTTGCATCCTTCTAAGAAATGTCAGATTACAAGCAAATAACCTAATAACACATTTTCACATTTCTAAATTTGGGATACAGTCTATGATTATCTTGCATTATAAGTCAAGCAACAAGTGTGAAGTAGTTGTCATTACCTATAAATATGCAACTTTGTTCATAGCCGTGCACACTGTCATGACTGCAATGAGTCATATGTGTCTCTGCAGGTTGATTTTCTATTTCAAATGCTTTCCAACAGTTTGAATTGTCTTTGAAATTTGTAGAAGTGAATGAATACTCATCATTGAATGAATAAAGATAATTCCATATTTTCTTCTTGCTAAGCAATATCCTTGTGGCTCTGTGGGCTAATGCGTCAGACTGCAATGTCATTTGAACTACAGGATTGGTGGTTCGAGCTAACCAGCTGTTCCTTGGGAATCCTATAAAGGGTCACTATGGGTCGGAATCTACTCAACGGCACTTAACAACAACAAACAAGCAACATCCAAGTAATTTTTTTCTTCTTGCTAAGCAACATCCCAGTAATTTATAGATCCCAATGAAAAAACCTTCTTTAGTTTAACATTGCTTTGAGATTAAAATCTGATTATTGACTCAGACTATTGATGTGTTGTGGAGTCTTGGTGTGACACTGTGGGTTAATGCACCAAACTGCAAAGTCATTTAAACTGCGAGGTCGGTGGTTCAAACTCACCAGCTACTCCTTGGAAACTTTATACAGGGTGGCTATGGGTCAGAACCGACTCGATGACACTTAACAACAATAACAACAACAACGGATTGTTGTGGGCAGAATTATCCTTTGGAAGTGGCTAGACCCTTCTTTATAGTCCATGGTAATATCTAATGCATTCAGCTGTTAACTGAGAAGTTTGAGATTCAACTCCACTCATTAGAACACCAGAGGAAACACCTGGCAATCTACTTTACAAAATCAGCCATTGGAAACTTTATGGAGCACAGTTCTACTCTGACACAAATGGGTTGCCCTCTGTTGAAATCAATTTCATGGCAACTGTCTTTTATTATTATTATTATTATTATTTCTTTGCTTGCTTGTTTATTTGTAGAACCTTCTTTATGTGATAATAGCACACGCCTCCTTCTTCTATGTCACTTCATTCATCCTGCTACTAAAAACATGATGGATAATGTCAACTTGAACTATGAAGTGACATAACAAAGATACAAAACAAAAACAAAAACAGAGTAACATGGTATCTCCAGACCTTGATACCTACCAGACCACCTACAAGACATTTCACATGACAGAAATAAGTATTTTTAAAAATACTGTTTTTGTTTGTTTGTTTTGTTTTAGGATTTTCTGTCATTTGTTTTGGAACCTCCTAACCAAAATATGGGAGTACCAGGGTGGCACTGTAGGATAATGCGCTGGACTACAAGGTCTGTTTGAACTGCAAGGTTGGCAGTTCAAACCCACCAGCTGCTCCTCAGGGTCACTATGAGTTGGAACCCACTCAATGACACTTAACAATAACAAAAATCAAAATGGGAAGAGAAACTGGGATAGTGGAGTGTGCAAAAGGTCCTCAATCTGTTGTTTTTTAATGAATTGAAAGAAGGTCACTGTTTTGGGAATATAGTGATCAGGAGAAAATCTGGTACAAGGTGAAAGATGACACTAGATTTATAAGCAGAAAGCAGGCTCCATGATAATGGAAAGGCAATGGGAAGTTCCTGGAGGATCAGGAAAGGAACAAAGTTCAGTTCACTTTCTAAAGATTTCATCTGGCTATCCTGTGGGAAGTGTGTAGAAGGAAGGAAGAGAATGCACATTGAAGTCATTAGGATACTGTGCAATAATTGAATTAGGAAATGACTGATTGGACCTAAATTAAGATGGTGGCAAGGGATATAGAGTGGAATGAATGGATTAAAGATGGGGAAATTACTAATCTTCTCAGAACCTTAATTTTCTCTTCCTTAATGGAATATTTTCTCTTCCTTAGAATGGTTTTCATTGTTGCTGTGAAGATTAAATGAGATAATCATGTATGTAAACTGATTGGAAGCATTCTCCACACAGTGAAAGAGCTCAATAAATGTTAGTTATTATCATCATTATCATAGTAATCATCTTGGAAGTAGAAATGTCAGGATTTGCTCATAGCTTTTTAAAAAATATGTAATGTATTATGTTCTTGGCATTCTGCTCATCACCACAGGTTTTGCCAACCAGATTGATTAGCTGACATCTGGTGTTACTCGGTGTCATAGCTTCAGAAGAGCGTATATGGCTTTGTATTGAAATATTCTACTACTTTTATTTATTTCAAATACAGCAGTTACGAAATCTATTTTGCAACTCTTTGAGACAAAAGGGAATGTAACTTTTATTTCTCTAAATCTAATTAAATCTTCTCTGAACTTCCACACTGCAGCCTAACAAGAAATTCAATCTTATTAATATTTGGAGGGCCATTCCCTAAGGTTGTGTAAGAGTTCTGGATGTCTTGTTTATTTTAGAACATTCTACAAGGACCACTCATCCTTCCAGACTTGATAATCCCTATAGTCTCTTGAAATCAAGGAACACTGCTGCTTAGTTGAGCATCTTTGTTACCATCCTCTTTGCCAAGTAGGGGACTTCAGGTCTCTGGTAAACAACTTTCAGTCCTATCTGAAGTTCTGCTACCTACCTGGTGTACAACATGGAACCAGAAAGTTGCTGAACCCTATAATGCCAGTTTCTATATAATCTGGGAAATTTTCTCGTTTTATGGAAAAAGAAAGCAAATTATTGACACCCTTTCTATTTCCTCTAGCATAAGCACCACATTCCATTTCTTACCTCTCCTTTTCATTACTGTTCAGAAGATACTGATATTCTGTTTAGCTTATATTTAGCTTAAGGATAAAAAGGACATCCAATTCCTAAGAAATAGGTGAAGGCTTAGGCATTTCTGCTGGGTCAGGAATAGGGACTCCTTGTCCATTTGCCGTGTGACAAACTACCTTCTTTTATGAACTTGTTGTTGTTGTTGTTAAGTGCCGTGGAGTCGGTTTCGACCCATAGCGACCCTGAATAGGGTTTCCAAGGCTGTAAATCTTTACGGGAGCAGATCGCCTCATCTTTCTCCCGCGGAGCAGCTGGTAGTTTTGAACTGCTGACCTTCCGGTTCGCAGCCCGATTCGTAACCACTACGCTACCAGAGCTCCTTATGAACTTGTTAAACTGTCATTAAGAGTGCTGGTTCCAGAAAGCCTTAATTCATTGTATTTCCACAAAATCAATATGTATGTTATGGTAAAGAGAGTGGAAGAGACATACAATATAGTTTCCAGGCTTTATATCTTGAACTATATTATGCACATATCTTCATACTTGCCCTATTGTCATATCTATTACCTAACAAATAAAGCCACCTCTCAGAACTCTAAGTGAGAAAAAGAAAGTAGAAGTCATTCCTGCTGATCAATGCTTTTTCTGAGAACCATTGGCCAGGCCATGTTCCCAAATGTATTAATGGCATACATAACTTCTTAACTTACTTCTATTCTTTCCTCCTAAGAATGGGTTGGAGGAGGAGGAGAATTTTCATATATACTCAAATCACTGAAAAATTTGAACAAAGAGATTTTACAACAGTACTCTGAGAACCCAATGGGAGTAATATTGGATAGTGATTTATGCTATTCAATAGAAAATAAAATTACTTTATTTTTACAATCCCATGTCTACCTCTTAGCATTCTGTACCTTATGAAAAAATGTACTCAGTGCCTTATAAAAATAAGTAGATAGGTACTTTCTCTGATGTTTGCCCAAGGATTTTCCTAAAATATGCATCCATGTTTAAACCCCATAACCAGTTAATTCAGAGAGACTTGGAATGGCTCTATCAGTCCCTTCCCTTTTTCTTGCTACCTGTTCATTAGAACTTCCTCGTAGTAGTATGGCCTCTTTCCCTTCAGTCCATGGAAGTGATTCTTGCAAAGGTAAACAATTATTTAATCATCTTTAATGGATATATCTCTGGTAGTGTAGTGGTTATGAACTGGGCTGCGAACCTTAAGGTCAGCAGTTTGAAACTACCAGCCGCTCCGCAGGAGAAAGATGAGGCTTTCTGCTCCCTTAAAGATTTACAGCCTCGGAAGTCCTGTACAGGATCTCTATGGGTCGGAACCGACTCGATGGCACTTAAAAACAACAATGGATATAAACCACTAAGGTCTTTACTGCCCCTGAGGAGTAGCAAAGGAAAGTAAAAGGACAGCCCAGAATTTTGCTCAATACTGTAAATAATCTAAATGTCTACAAAATGGAAAATGGATAAATAAGATGTGACTTATCTATTCAATTAACTATTATATAAATGTGAAAATGAACGAAGTGGAATCTTGGTGTCAGTTAAGCAAAAGTTAAGTAACAAAAATATGTATACAGTGTTGATAGCATTTATTTAACTTTGTTGTTGTTTTTGCTGTTGAGTGCTGTCGAGTAGGATTCTGACCTATAGTGACCCTGTAGAGGGTTTCCAAGGAGCAGCTGGTGAGCTTGGACCGCTGACCTTGCAGTTCAAATGACTTTGCAGTCCAGCGCATTAACCCACAGTGCCACAGCAGGGCTCCTTATGTAACTTTGAAACCCTAAAGCAATATTAAAAATTGTTTAGCAAATAATTCAATTACAGTGAAAATATTAAAACATTTGAGGACTTCTGGCAAGATGGACAAAAGAATACAAGCTACACAGACCCTCCACAACAAAGATATGGGTGATCAAATGAAACAGGTATCAATGATACTCCTGCAACCCTGAAATTCACAGAAAAGGACAGAGAAGTTGAATGAATACTTGCTAGGAGAAGTTGTTGAGTAGGGGACTAAGGAAGGAGACAGATTCATGAACAATCTGTCACCCACACAAGATGTGCCCACCCCACCTCACTCACTATCCATCAGTACAGCCCCTGCTGTCTGGGAGCACGGAGCTACGTGGGCTTGAGATGCACCAGTATGAGGCAGATGCCTATTGCACCACCTTGGCACTGGATTCAGGCAGGCTCTGCTGCAAATATGCAGAACTCACAGAGCTACCAGGTCAGCTCTAGACTAGCAGGAGTTTTCATAAACAGCCACTCTGCTACTACATCCCCTCTGATCCTGACAAACACTGCTCTAAACTAACTTAAGGGTTTGCAGAAATGACTTCTAGATTGGATGCAAACTACTTCTGCCATCTTATCCTTCCCCACCCAACTTGTGAGCTCCTTGGCTGGCAAGAGACTCAGCAGAGTTTTCACCCTAACTGGGTCTGGAACCTGTCTTTTTGTTTCTTTCTTTTTACCCCTTTTTTTCTTTATTCTTTCTTCTCTTTCTTCCTTTTTTCCCCTTCCCTTGTTTTTTTATTCTTTCTATCACCACTTGCTTTTTTTCTTTTTTTCCCCCCATTCTTGCAGAGCCAGAAAATATTTCTGAGGAAGAAAAGGTGTTGGAACTACCTGAGGAAAAAACAAAACAAAATAATGATATTTAGGTACTTCCAGTAGATTGAAAGACAGGTCATAGAAAACAAGGAGAAGACAGAAAAAACAAAACAAAACAAACAAACAAAAAAAAAAACACTAGAAGAATTCAAGTAAATACTACAAGAACAAATGAATAAAATAAATGAAAAAATCTAAGCCAATATAAAATCTGCCTATAGAATTCCAGATTATTAATGCTAAGATTTCAGAAATTAATAATATGTTGAAAGAAGAGGGGAGTGTATTTGAATCAATAGAAGCACCAATTAGTGAGCTGGAAGATAAATCTCTCAGTACTAGTATGCTGGAAGAAAAAATCACAAAAAAGAAGAAGAAAATTTAAAGAAAGTCTAAGAATTAAGTAGAATGCCATCAAGAGGAAAAAGCTCATGGTGCTAGGAATTACAGAGCAGGAAGATAGAAAAAAAAAAAAAAAAAGGATTTGTCCAAGAGTTATTATAAGAAAACATCCTCATGGAAGACGAGAAAATAAATATTAAATGAAGCTGAACCAATCCCAAGAAAGATAGTCCCCATAAGAAAATTGTGAAGATAAAATCAACCTTTCCAAAACAAAGACAAAGAGATAATCCTGAGAAATGCTTGGATAAAATTAAGCTACCTACAAAGAGAACCAACAAGACTAAATTCTGATTCTTCAGCAGAATCCATACAGGTAAGAAGACAATGGGCTAACATAAACAAAATACTAAAAGAAAAAAAAAAAGTGCCAACTAAGATTAAGAATCCTATACTCAGCAAAGCTGTTCCTCAAATATAAAGGCAAAATTAGGAGATTTAGAAATAAACAGAAATTAATGGAATTTCTTTTAAAGTTTACAATAAATAAATATATAAATAAATAAAATAAAGATTATTCTTTGTGCTGAGAACCACCAACAAGAACAGACACCAACTCTAGATTAGCATACATGAAAACATCACCCAATACTCAATCCAGATGTTGTTGTTGTTAAATGTCCTCGAGTCAGATCTGACTCCTAGTGACTCTATATAAGGTTTCCAAGGAGTAGATGGTGTGTTTGAACTTCCAACCCATTGTTCACAGTCCAGTACTAATCCCACACCACCACAACAGGAATCCAATCCAGATATTTGTTGTTGTTGTTAAGTGCCATCGAGTCGGGTCGTACAGGTAGCGACCCTGTACAGGGTTTCCGAGGGTGTAAATCTTTACGGGAGTAGAAAGCCTCTATAAAGTTAAACAAACCCACAAGATTTATAATGGTGAATCTGATATATACTGAAGACAACTACAAAGCAAAACAAGTTATAAAACTTTGAAATGGTGAGGAAATCAAGTTGATTTCAAGATAAAACAGACTGTTAAACTGGAGAAGAAATCAATAAATTATATGATAACTTTGAAGAAAATTAATACAACTTCACTTCAAAACAAAACAGAGGAAAACCACAAATGTTGATTAAACTTTAAAGAGCAGAATGAAGAAAATGGAGTCCTGGTGTGTTGCTGTGGAATAAAGCACTGGACCACAAGGTCGGTTTGAACCACAATATGGCGCTTCAAACTCATCAGCTGCTTTTTGGAAACTCTATATAGTAGGCTCGCTATGAGTTGTAACCCACTCTATAACACTTTAACAGTACAAATGAAGAAAAAGACAAGAAAGCCCACAAAAACCTTCAAAGTAGCACAAAAAAATTGCTAAATAAGCCAGAAGCAACCAAAAAGCAAAAGCAAAAAGATAGCAATCAATTCTTGTTGTTGTTCCAACTCATAACAACCCTAGGCACTACAGAACAAAACACTGCCCAGGCCTGCGACATCCTCAGAATTTTTAACTTGAACCCATTGTGCTGCTACTATGTCAGTCTATCTTAATGGGGGTCTTTCTGTTTTTTGCTGACCTTCCATCCACCAAGCAGAGTGCCTTTCTTACGGACTGGCCCCTCCTGATATATGTCTGAAATATGAGTCTCACCATCCTGGCTTTTAAGGAGCACTCTTATTGTACTTCTGACAACACAGATTTGTTTGTTCTTCTGATGATCCATAATACTTTTAATATTTTCCTCAAACATCAACTCAAACACATCAAATACATCAATTCTTCAATGGTTTTCTAATTCACCGTCCTTCGTTCACATGCCTATGAAGTTATTGCCACCACTCATCTATCAGTTTGTCTTGCTGTGGGGACTTGTGTTTTGCTGTGATTCTTAAAGTACACCATGGGTATTTTAAATACCAGCATGATCACCCACACTGGGCAGGTTTCAGCTGAGCTTCCAGACAAGATAGACTAGGAAGAAAAAAGATGGCCTACTTCCAAATATTTGGTCACTGAAACATTTTGAATAAAAAATGGAACACTGTCAGCACGAGAATATTGAATATTGAAACATGATGAAGAGCAACAGAGTATTGTCAAATACATGCCAGAAGATGAGCCCCTCAGGTTGTAAGGCACTCAAAATACAAATAAGGAAGGGCTGCCTACGAGAGAAGAGTTGACCATGATGACAAGAATAGAGTGAAGCCTAGGGACTTTCATTTGCTGATGGAGCACAATTCAAAATGAAGAGAAAAAGCTGTAAACATCCATTAATAATCCAAACATGGAATGTATGAAGTATGAATCTAGGAAAATTTGGAAACTGTCAAAATGAAATGGATTGCATAAACATCAATATCTTAGCCATTAGTGAGCTGAAATGGACTGGTATAGGCCATTTTGAATCTGACAATCACATGGTTTCCTATGCCCAGAAGATAAATCAAGGAAAAATATGCGTTCATATTCTAGATAGATAGATAGATGGATAGATAGAAAGATAGATAGATAGATAGATAGATAGATAGATAGATAGACAGATCTGTCATGAAGTACAATGATGTCCATTATAAGATAATATCCATACACCTACAAGGAAGATCAGAAAATACCAGTATTATTCAACTTTGCACACCAACAACTAAAGCTAGTGATGGTGAAATAGAAGTATTCTACCAACTTCTTCAGGCTAAAGCTGATCAAAGATGCTATCTAGATGTACTGATAATTTCTGGTGATTGGAATGCAAAGGTTGGAAGCAAAGATGAAGGATCAGTAGTTGGAAAATATGGCTTTGATAATAGAAATGATGCTGGAGATTACATAGTAGAATTTGCAAGACCAATGATTTCTTCACAGCAAATACCTTTTTTAAAAAAAAACATAAATCGGCGGGGCGAGAGGGTTGGTGGGGGGAGTCGGCATTTCTCTCCCCAGCGCCAGCTCCCGTACATGGAGCCGCTTTTCTTAGTCCCCCCACCTCCCTCCCTCGGGGGCCCTCTGCCCCCCCTCAGGGAAAAAAAATCCACCCCAATTCACTTGAACCCGAGGGAGGTTTCCTTTCACCATCGGGGAGACGAGCTTTCAACGGTTTCTTCTTCTTCGTCTCCCCGCAAACCCCCGTCCCCTCCCCTGCTCCCACCCACTTCTCCTGGTGTAGGGTGCAAGGTCCATTTAAGGCGATGGCACCTTCCTCGGGTCAGACTACCGGCGGCTACGACCAGGGGAGCATGGCGGACACCGACCTGTTTATGGACTGTGAGGAGGAGGAGTTGGAGCCATGGCAGAAGATTAGCGATGTCATTGAAGACTCTGTAGTTGAAGAGTATAATTCCATGGATAAAACTACTACAGTTTCTGTGAGCCAGCAGCCAGTCTCGGCTCCAATGCCCATCGCTGCCCATGCTTCCGTTGCTGGGCACCTCTCTAAATCCACCACCGTTAGTAGCAGCGGGGCACCGAACAGCGACAGTGCCAAGAAGACTCTTGTCACACTAATTGCCAACAACAATGCTGGCAATCCTTTGGTCCAGCAAAGTGGACAACCGCTCATCCTGACCCAGAATCCAGCCCCTGGTCTGGGAACAATGGTTACTCAACCAGCATTGAGGCCTGTCCAGGTTATGCAGAATGCCAATCGTGTGTCTGGTTCCTCTGTGGCCTCACAACCAATGTTCATCACTACACAGGGATTTCCTGTCAGGAATGTCCAGTCTGTACAAAATGCAATGAATCAGGTTGGGATTGTGCTGAATGTACAGCAAGGCCAAACGATTAGACCAATTACTCTAGTCCCAGCCCCAGGTACCCAGTTTGTTAAGCAGACAGTTGGAGTCCCACAAGTGTTCTCTCAGATGACCCCAGTGAGGCCAGGCTCCACAATGCCTGTGCGACCTACCACCAACAACTTCACTACCATCATCCCAGCCACTCTCACCATTTGAAGCACTGTGCCACAGTCCCAGTGCCAGAAGACCAAGTCCACTCCCAGCACCTCCACCACTCCCACTGCCACACAGCCAGCCTCATTGGGGCAACTAGCTGTTCAGCCTCCAGGTCAGTCCAACCAGACCCCAAATCCCAAGCCAACTCCCTCCTTCTCCTTTCCACCTGCAGTGAGCATTGCCAGCTTTGTCACTGTCAAGCGACCTGGGTTACAGGTGAAAATAGCAATGATGTAGTCAAACTGGTGAATACCCTTAACACCATTCTTCCCTGGGCCAGAGTCCTGGGCCAATGGTGGTTTCCAATACCAGTCCAGCTCATGGCTCTCTAAGACCCAGCGGACCTGAGTCATCAATGAAAGTGACGTCTCCCATTCCAGTGTTTGATCTCCAGGATGGTAGATGGAAAACCTGTCCCCGGTATAATGCTCAATTCCATATTACTGAAGCTTTGAGAGGTCATATGTGTTATTGCTGCCCAGAAATGGCTGAATACTTGAAGAAAGGGAAATCTCTGGATTCAGAATCCAGTGTCCCATCAGTAGCAAAGCCCCCATCCCCTGAGAAAACAGCTCCTGTTGCTTCCACACCCTCTTCTACTCCTATTCCTGCTCTGTCACCACCTACCAAAGCACCAGAGCCAAATGAAAACGTGGGCGATACAGTCCGAACTAAGCTCGTTATGCTAGTAGATGACTTCTACTATGGACAGGATAGTGGCAAAGTAGCCCAGCTCACAAATTTCCCTAAGGTTGCCACATCTTTCCGATGCCCACATTGTACCAAAGGGCTAAAAAACAATATTCGATTCATAAACCATATGAAACACCATGTAGAACTTGATCAGCAGAATTGTGAGGTGGATGGTCATACTATCTGTCAACACTGCTATCGCCAATTTTCCACATAGTTCCAGCTCCAGTGCTACTTGGAAAATGTTCACAGTCCCTATGAATCAACTACCAAGTGCAAGATCTGTGAATGGGCATTTGAGAGTGAGCCACTGTTTCTCCAGCATATGAAGGATACTCATAAGCCTGGAGAAATGCCTTATGTTTGCCAGGTGTGTCAGTATCGCTCTTCACTGTACTGTGAGGTTGATGTTCATTTTCGGATGATCCATGAGGATATCCGGCATCTGCTCTGCCCTTATTGCCTGAAAGCCTTCAAAAATAGCAATGCATTCCAACAGCATTACATGAGACACCAGAAGAGGAATGTTTATCACTGCAACAAACGTCGACTGCAGTTTCTCTTCGCCAAGGACAAAATTGAACACAAGCTTCAGCACCATAAAACCTTTCGTAAACCCAAGCAGCTAGAAGGCTTGAAACCAGGCACCAAGGTGACAATCCGGGCTTCTAGAGGGCAGCCACGAGCTGTTCCTGTACCTTCCAATGATACACCTCCCAGTGCCTTGCAGGAGGCAGTGCCACTGACCTCCTCATTGGACCCTCTGCCTGTCTTCCTTTATCCCCCTGTCCAGCGCAACATCCAAAAGAAAGCTGTTAGGAAAATGAGTGCCATGGGCCAGCAGACATTTTTGGAGTGAAGCTTTGAGATCCCAGATTTCCCTAATCATTTCCCCACTTATGTACACTGTTCTCTGTGTCACTACAGTACCTGCTGCTCTCGAGCTTATGCCAACCACATGATCAATAATCATGTTCCAAGGAAGAGCCTCAACTATTTGGCTTTGTTTAACAATTCTGTGAGTGGACTCAGGTACACTTCATGTACCTTTGTTACCTCCATGGGAGATGCAATGGCCTAGCATTTAGTATGCAACCCTTCTCATAGATCCAGCAGCATCCTGCCACGGGGACTCACTTGGATATCTCACTCAAGACATAGTCAGACCAGTGACCGAGTACATGACCGGAACTTGAAGAATATGTACCTGCCTCCTTCCTTCCCTCCCAACAAAGCTGCCACTGTGAAATTTTCGGGAAGCACCCCAGCTGAGCCTGAAGAGCTCCCAACTCCCATGGCCTGGGCACTCCCATCACCAGCTTCAACTGCAACCCCACCCCCGACCCCCAGCCAGCCCCTGCCTGTAGCTCTTCCACCATCGGCTTTGGAGGAGGCTGAATGTCTGAATGTTGATGACCAGGATGAGGGGAGTCCAGCCACTCAGCAACCTGAGCCAACATCTAGTGGGGGTAGTAGCAGTAGAGTCGGCAAGAAGGAACAGCTGTCTGTGAAGAAGCTTCAAGTAGTACTGTTTGCCCTAGGCTGTAACACAGAACAGGCAGCTGAGCACTTCCGAAACCCCCAGCGGTGTATTTGGCTTTGGCTTCTGTGCTTCCAAGCCTTGCAGGGGGAGAATCTAGAAGGCAAATATCTGAGCTTAGAGACAGAAGAGAAACTGGCTGAGTGGGTGCTGACTCAGCGTGAGCAACAGCTACCTGTAAATGAGGAGACCTGGTTCCAGAAGGCCACCAAAATAGGACATCCTTTGGAGGGGGATTTTAAGATCTCCTATGAATGGGCTGTGCTTTTCATGCTCTGGCACCACCTGACTCCCCATGCACCAGGAGCTGTAGCCCACACCCTACCCAAGGATGTGGCAGAGAATGCAGGACTCTTTATTGAATTTGTACAACGGGAGATTTACAACCAGGACTTACCCTTGTCTATGATTGTGGCTATTGATGAGCTCTCCTTGTTCCTGGATACAGAGGTGCTGAGCAGTGATGATCGCAAGGAGAATGCCCTGCAGACAGTGGGCACGGGGGAGCCTTGGTATAATGTGGTGCTGGCCATTCTGGCAGATGGCACCGTCCTCCCCACCCTGGCTTTCTACCGGGGGCAAATAGATGCACCTACTACTGTGCCTGACTCTATATTGTTAGAGGCAAAGAAGAGTGGCTACAGTGATGATGGCATCATGGAGCTGTGGTCAACCCGGGTGTGGCAGAAGCACACAGCTTGCCAGTGCAGCAAAGGTATGCTCGTGATGGACTGTCATCACACTCACTTGTCAGAAGAAGTACCGGGTATGCTTAGTGCCTCTAGCACTTTGCCTGCAGTGGTCCCAGCAGGCTGTAGCTCCAAAATCCAGCCTTTAGACGTATGTATCAAACGAACTGTCAAGAACTTCCTGCATAAAAAGTGGAAAGAGCAGGCTCAGGAGATGGCAGATACTGCATGTGATTCTGATGTCCTGCTGCAGCTGGTGTTGATCTGGCTGGGCGAGGTGCTGGGCATCATTGGGGACTGTCCAGAGTTAGTTCAGCGATCATTCCTTGTGGCTAGCGTTCTGCCTGGCCCTGATGGTAACATGAACTCACCTGCCAGAAATGCTGACATACAGGAGGAGCTAATTGCCTCTCTAGAGGAACAATTGAAGCTGAGTGGGGAACAGTCTGAGGAGCCCTCAGCTTCCACTCCCCGGCCTAGATCATCTCCTGAAGAGACAATTGAGCCTGAAAGCCTTCACCAGCTTTTTGAGGGTGAAAGTGAAACCGAATCTTTCTATGACTTTGAAGAAGCTGACCTAGATCTGATGGAGATTTGAGTGCTGGGCCATGAGGTGGGAGTATGGAGCTAGAGTAGGAAAGTGTGAGGGGGAGGGATTAAGGGAAAAGGGGGTATACCCAGTGGGGTATTTGATTTCTATTTTAAATTTTTATGCCACCACTTCCCCCAATGTTGACTTAAACTTCCCTGTGAGTTTGTGGATTATTAGACTAATAGACTAATATTATTAGACTAATTTTTAGACTAATAATCTGAGCTGAGGAGTTGGCTCATGTCTGCTATAACAGGTTTTTGTGACTTTTTTTAAAAAAGAAAATCACTGTTTGGTATTTTTCTGACAAAATCAAGAAAAAGAAAAAAAAACCCTTCGTGGGTGAATGTTAAAAGTTTTGAGTTTCCCCTCTTACATCAATTGTATCATAGTACTTATGGATTTTTTGTTTTGCTGTGTGGTCAATGTCTGGGCATGATGCTATCTAACCATTGTCAATGTGAGAACATTTCTGAAGATGGGAAAGACAAATAATGTAGTTCATAAACTGGCTTATTATATTTATATATATATATGGAAAAAAACTTTTTTCATTGTGGTCTTAACACTTTTATATAAAAACAAAAATGGAAATAAATAAATAAATAAATAAATCACGGCTTCGCTGGCCTCACTATGTCTGCCATTTTCAATTTTCAGAGTCTGTTGACTGTAATCTTGCTGCTTATATGTACCTGTACTTATATTCAATCCTTGACACCCAGTGTCCTGGACAGAAATAAAACTGGATTGTTTGGTATATTTTGGAAGTGTGCCAGAATTGGTGAACAAAAGAGTCCTTATGTTGCAGTATGCTGCATAGTGATGGCCTTCAGCATCCTGTTCATACAGTAACTTGGAAAAACTCGAGAATTTAACTGCCATCAGATTTCAGTATGAAAAAGGACTAATCTGCAAAAATAATGGAAAGAATGGTTAACCCTTTTATCTCTGAACATTGAGTGAGATAGATACATTTCCAGCTGCTGTTCTCCAATTTTGTTATTGGACCAATGTTCTCTATAAATCTTCAAGATGTAACCATTTAATACTCAATGAGTTTAATATGTCTGTAACAATCAACCTCAGTATTGTCACTACAATATTACATTCTGCCAGTGTTGTATCAGATACCAATTTTTAGTGAGCTATCTCTTGGGTATATATATAAAATAGAAAATTGTTAATTATTACTCAAGTTCCTTTCACTGTGATTTGGAAATGCTAAATCTTTATAGAAATTTATAGAATGAGACCTTTTTTTTTGGACTACATTTTATTCAATGGGGGAAAAATGGCAAAGTGTATGTTGGTAAGGATTGCATATTTTATAATGCTTGCTTTTCCACTGGCCACACCATTTTGAATGCATGGTAACCAGAGTACCTTGACCCTTAGGAAACTCTGTAGTTTATTACAGACTTTTTAGCTATTTAAAGTAAGACTATGCATTTCTTAAGAAGGGAGATTAATGAGGTGTGACTTCAGAGTATCATTAGGAAAATGTTCATATTTAACATAACTTTAGCCTAGTTGACTCTATAGTAGCCTCTGAAACCTCTTGTCAAGTATAGATAAATGTCTTGATTACACAAATTTGACCAGCTAATTATCTGTCTCTGAGTAAGAATCTCCATTCTTAGAATAAAAAGAAAAAAATAGAAAAACAAATAAACCATAAAACACAATTATACACACAGACCTCACCGTATGAAATACACAGAAATCAAATTGACTACATCTGTGGAAAGGGACGGTGGGAAAGCACCATATCATCAGCTAAAATAAGGCCAGAAGCAGACTGTGGAACGGACGATTAACTGTTCATAAGAAAGTTCAGGCTGAAGCTGAACAAAACTAAAATAAGTCCACAGAGTGAACTTGAACATAGCACACCTGAATTTAGCGGTCCTCTCAAGAACAGTTTTAATGCATTAGACACTAAAGACCAAAAACAAGAAGAGTTGTTGGATGACACCAAGAATGTCATACAGGAAGAAAGCAAAAGTTCATTAAGAAGACAAGAAAGAAGGAAAAGACCAAAATGAATGTCAGAAGAGACTTTGAAACTTGCTCTGCTGTGTAGAGAAGCTAAAGCAAATGAAAGAAATTAGGAGATAAAAGAGTTGAAAAGAAAATATAAAAAGTCAGCTCAAGAAGACAAAGTCCAATATTTTAATGAACTGTGCAAAGTTCTGGAGTTAGCAAACTAAAAAAGCAGAACACACTCAACATTTGTCAAGCTAAGAGAACTGAAGAAAACTGTCAAGCCTCAACTTGAAATATTGAAGGATTCTATTGGTAAAATACTGATTGATTTAGAAAGTACCAAAAGAAGATGGAAGGAATACACAGAGTCACTGTACCAAAAATGAATGGTCAATGTTCAACCATTTCAAGAGATAGCGTGTGATCAAGAGCCAATGATACTGAAGGAAGAAGTCCATAGTTCATTGAAGTCACTGCTAAAGAATAAGCTTCTGGGAAATGATGGAATGCAAATAGAAGTCTCTCAACAAACTCATGCAGCATTGGAGGCACTCACTCATCTGTGCCAAGAAATTTGGAACACAACTACCTGGCCAACTGACTGGAAGAGATTCATATTTGGGCTCATTCCAAAGAGAGGTGCTGAACAGAATGAGAAATTCTCCAGACAATATCATTTATATCACATGCAAGTAAAATTTTGCTAAAGATAATTAAAAAACAGCTGCAACCATACATTTACAGAGAACTTCCAAAGGTGAAAGTCAGAATCAGAAGAGGATGTGGAATAAGGAATATCATTGCTGATGTCAGATGTATCTTGGCTGAAAGCAGAGAATAGCAGAAAGATATTTATCTGTGCTTTATTGACAATGCAAAGGCATGTGACTGTGTGAATGATGACCATGTGTGGGGAGCATTATGGAGGATGAGTATTCTGTGACTTTTAATTGTGCACATGAGGAACCTGTACATAGACCAAGAGGCAGTTGTTCAAACAAAACAAGGGAATTCTGAATGGTTTAAAATCAGGAAAGGTGCACACCAGGGCTGTAGTCTTTCACATACTTATTCAACCTGTATGTTGAGCAAATAATCTGAGAATCTGGTTTATATGAAGAAAAATGTGCTATCAGGATTGGAGGAAGGCTCACTAACAACCTGCAATGTAACCTTGCTTCCTGAAAGTGAAGAGGACTTAAAATATTTACTGAGGAAGACCAATGACCACAGTCTTTGCACCACAATGTAAAGAAAACAAAAATCCTCACCACTGAACCAATAAATAGCATCAAGATAAATGAAGAAAATATTGAAATTGTCAAAGACTTCATTTTACTCAAATCAAACATAAACACTCATGGAAGTAGCAATCAAGAAAATAAACAATGTATTGCTTTATACAAATCTGTTGCACAAGACCTCTTTAAAGTGTAGAAGAGCAAAGATGTTTGAGGGCTAAATTGGACATTGAATATAGAACACCATACAAAAATGATGCATTTCACTTATGCTAAAGGACTATATTTAAAGTGTCATGGACTGCCAAAAGAACAAAGATTTTGTGGTGGAGGAAGTGCAACCAGAATGCTTCTTAGACGCCAGAATGACCAGACTTCGTCTATCATATTTCGGACATACTGTGAGAAAGAATGAAGAGCTTGAGGACTAACGTGCACCTGACCCAAGCCATGATGTTTTCAATAACCTCACATGCATGCGAAAGCTGGATAGTGAATAAGGAAGACCGTAGAAGAATTGATGCCTTTGAGTTATGGTGTTGAAGGAGAATATTGAAAGTGCCATGGGCTGCCAAAAGAACCAATAG
>NW_006408938.1:255898-257815 GCF_000296735.1 Chrysochloris asiatica | reverse complement strand
TCTACTGCTATTCAAAATGTTCTTAGTGGTCAATATTTCCAGAAGCAGACATCCACGTGCTTCTTCCTAGCCAGACTTAATCTTGAAGCTCCACTGAATTCTGTCTACCATGGGTAACTCTAACAGTGTTTGAAAACTTGGTGGGATAGCTTCTAACATAATAGCAATATGCAATGCCATCACAGTATAATAAATAGAGTGGTGGACAATTATTGATTCATTGATTTACCCTAAAACATGGCGTCAAGTGTGGCAGCAGTAGTGAGGTTGGACATTGATTCGTTCTTCTGTGCATGGGGTCACTATGAGTCGGTTCTGACTCGATGGCACCGGACAACAATAACAACAGTGTTTCCTTGTTTTGTTTGAACAACTGCCTCTTCACTAATGTGCAGGTTCCTCATAAGCAAAATGACTCATTCTCCACAGTGTTATCCATAGCTAGTTTTAACCCACACAATCAAAGTCTTTTTGTAGTCAGTAAACACAGGCAAACATCTTTCTGGTATTCTCTGCTCTCAGCCAAGATCCATATGATGTCAGCAATGATATACCTCTTTCCATATCCTCTTCTGGATCCAACTTGAATCTCTGGCAGCTCCCTGTCAATGTACTGTTGCAGCCAATTTTTAATTATCTTGAGCAAATTTTTCTTGCATGTGATACTAATGATATTGCTCAAAGATTTCCACATACATATCTTAGTAGTATAAAGAAAATTAAGTTGAAGGGAGACTCTGGCAAATGAAATCATTTTAAAGAAGGTAATTTTTTTTAAAGTGCTATAGTGTAAAGATTTTGCCATTTTGTAGCAGTATAAGATGTTAAAGGTATTGCTTTGATATTGTTGTTGTTAAGTGCCATCAAGTCAGTTCCACTCATAGTGACCCAGTATAGTGCTTCCAAGGAGCATCTGGTGACTTTAAACCAGGGACTTCATGGTTCAAACTGACCTTGTGGTCCTGCTCTTATTCTACAGTGTCACACCAGGACTGCTTTGATAAAGAGTAAAAAACTAAATGTTACTAAATGTAATAAAATGGGATAGAAGAGAATTAAATCAGCTTCAACATCCTCACAATTTTGACTAAAACTAGCCTAGTTCAGGAAAAATACTACTTTTCCTCTGATTTTAGTGATGACATGGTAAAACAAAAACAAAACAAATAAAATCACTGCCAGAGAGTCAATACTGACTCATAGCAACCCTGGATAGGCTTTCCATGGCTCTGACTCTTTATGGAAGCAGAAAGCCTCATCTTTCTCACATGGAGCAGCTGTAGGTCTGAACTATTAGCAATCTAGTGCTTCTCATACAACACCATCAGGGTTCCTTCAAATGGAAAAGCAGATTATTCCAAATTGATTCTATAAGGGCAAAACAACTCATAAAATGTCACTGCTTAGTTAACTATTTAATGAATATTTCTTTTGAAAATTATTTCTAAATCCAGCAACTCTGTTCCTGGGTAGAAATCCAAAAGAAAGCAAGGACTCAACCAGATACTTGTGCACTGCTCACATTCATTGCAGCCTTACTGACTATCGCTAAAATGTGGTAACAACAGAAGTGTCCACTACCAGGTGAATGGCTACATAAAATGTGGTACGTGCATGCAACACAATATTATTAATTGATTATTGTATTCATTTTTTTAAGTTGTGCACCTGTAAAAAGTTGAATTGGCAAAAACTGCGAGAAAGGTGAATTTATAAGGAGCAAATGCGCAGAGATTAGCTGCTGAAGTTTACGTTATTTGGTTCAGAGGTTTAGTATCATGGTTTGATGGGACATCCCAATTAATTGGCCTGTTAATATTTAGTACATCTTTTCTAACTCCTTTTTCTGTTGTTAGGTGCCATTGAGTCAGTTACAACTCATAGCAACCTTACGCACAGCAGCATGAAACCTTGCCA
>NW_006408938.1:251097-251953 GCF_000296735.1 Chrysochloris asiatica | reverse complement strand
TTCATTTTTGACAACTTCTGATTTTCCTAGATTCATACTTTGTGTACCATATTCTGATTATTAATGGATGTTTGCAGCTGTTTCTTCTCATTAAGCTGTGGGCCATCAAGAAATGAAAGTCCTGAAAGCTTTGTTCAAGAACCTCAATAAGGTCAATTCTATTTTGAAGAGGTATATCTTATCTAAGTTATACTCAGAGTGTTTTCCAATCTGAGGGACTCAAATATGGTCCTATATCTGACAATGTTCTGCTGTTATTCATAAAGATTTCAGTGGCTAACCATTCAGACACAGTCTTCCACTCTTTCTTCCTTTTCTGTCTTACTCTGGAAGCTCCACTGAAAATGATCCACCCTGCATCACCCTGGTGGTATTAAAAAAATTGGTGACATATCTTCTAATATCACAGCAATACATAAGCCACTACAGTATGGCAAATTGACAGACAAATACCTCCTAGTAACTTGCAGGACAATATGGAATGTGTGGTTAATTGTCTCTATGAACAACTGCCTCCATTGTCATGAGACCAAAACTGGATGATGTCTATCTACCATTATAGAACATTTTGTTCAAAGATTCTATAGAAGAATTTTGCTTAAAAGTTGGAAAATGCAAAACAGAATTTCAAATTTTCATGGACTGAGACTTTCTGTTACTATGGAAACAGTTGAACTTTGCCCTGAGATACTCTTTAAACTGTAAACCAAAAATCATCTGAAGAACAGATGTAATACATTAAACACTAAAGACAAAAGACCATAAGAGTTGTGGTATTACATCAAGAATATTATATATGAAGAAAGCAAAAAGTCATTAAGAAGACAAGAAAGAAGGAAAAGATCAAAATGGTTGT
>NW_006408938.1:223250-249912 GCF_000296735.1 Chrysochloris asiatica | reverse complement strand
TGAAGTTGTCAAGGACTTCATTCTTCTTATATCAACTATCAACACTTGTGGAAGCAGAAATCAAACGACATTGCGTTAGGCAAATCTGCTGCACAAGACCTTTTTAAAGTGTTGAAGAGCAAAGATGTCAGCTTGAGGACTAAGGTAGGCCTGACCCAAGCTATGGTATTTTTAATAATCTCATATGAATGTGAAAGCTGGACAGTGAGTAAGGAAAACTGTAGAAGAATTGATGCTTTTGAGCTATGGTATTGGTAGAGAATATTGAAAGGGCCATGGGCTGCCAAAAGAACCAAGAGATCCGTTTTGGAAGAAGTGCAGCCAGAGTGCTCCTAGGAGGCCAGGATAGCCAAATTCCATCTCTCATACTTCAGACATATTGTCAGGAGGGACCAGTCCTTCAGAAGGATACAATGTTTGGTAAGGTGGCAAGTCATAGAAAAAGAGGAAGACCCCAGCGAGATGGATTGGCAAAGGGTCAGTATCAATGGACTCAAGCGTGGCAACAATTGTGAGGTTTGCTCAAGACCAGGCACTGTTTCGTTCTGTTGTACATAGGGTCACTATGAGTCAGTACCAGCTAGATGATACCTAACAACAACAATGTCTTTTTAAAACCAAACAATAATTTCACTTAAATAATAAAGAATGTCTATTGAACACTATACTTTTTTTAAGAACTACCTTATGAGCCAGTATGGCTCACAACAACCACATATGGAATCCAGGTGACAACAGCAACTAGAAATACTATGCAAGGGCTGGTAGCATAATTTTTATGAATCAGGCTGGTAACCTCAAGGTTGGCAGTTCAAAACTACCAGCTATTCCACGGAAGAAAGATGAGGCTTTCTGCTCCCGTAAATATTTACAGCCTCAGAAACCCTGTGTAGGGTCACTATGAGTTGGAACTGACTCCACAGTACTTAATGACAACAACAACAATAAAGGACAGTGTGATTAAGTTAAAGGGGGAGAAACAACTATGAAAAGTATAGTGAGAATTGTTGCACAGCTCAAAGGATATAATTAATGTAGTTTAATTGTACATGTAGAATTGGTTGAATTGGTGTGTTTTGCTTTGATATTCTCAACAACAACAATAAAATACATTTTTTAAAGGACAGAAATGCAATTCTAATACATGCTATAGCACGGATGAACTTTGAAAATGAATATTAAATAATGTCATTTTTTAAATGAAATATCAAATATCAGCAGCATAGAGCAAAGTTGATGTTGTTGTGTGCCATGGAGTCACACGGTAGATTACTGTTTATATTGGGGAGGTGAGAGTGAGTCTGGAGAATTATTTGAGTACTGAGTTTCCATTTGGAGTGATGAAAAAGCTTTGGAAATAGTAGTGAAAGTTGTACAGCATTGTGAAGACAATTAATGTCATTGAATTTTACAATTAAAATGGTTAAGATGGTGAATTATGTTATATACATTTTGCCACAATAATTTTTTAAATGTGTTTGTATAGCTAAGGAGTCCTGGTGTGGTGCTGTAGGATAAGCATTCAATCATAATAAGGTCGGTTTGAACTGCCAGATCGGCTGTTCAAACTCATCAGCTGCTCCTCAGAAACCTGATACAGTCTCTATGAGTCGGAACCAACTTGACACCACTTAACAACAACACGTATAATTAAATAACAAAATTAATACTTCCATTCCCACCAGAAAAAAAGCAAATCTATATCTTAAATACATTTCTGAGTTGTTGTAACTGCTGCTGTAACTCATTTTCCCCATCTGACTTACTAGTGCAATCATTGTCTCGTGATGTTTCTCATTTAGGCCAATTATAATTATTTCTTCCCAGTTTTAGAATTGCTGTAAGCAATCAACATTTGAAAGATTAACAAGAGTTATATAAATCAGACTGAAAAGAGGTTCATATATTTAGCAAGTTAGTGCCAGTTTTCACAGAGGAAAAGATAAATACAGCCAAGAGAATGTTTTTGGCAGCTATTTCAGAGATTTCTCAAGAGGACACCTAAATGAGATGTTGCAATTCTTGCTACATGGAGTTTATCATTAAACAAAATTGGTAGTGCTATTGCAAAAGCAGAGATAAAGTTACATTTTTTAAGCAGTGAGAAAATAGGCTGCTCTTAATTAAAGTCTGTAGCAAAATTCATGGGAAAGAATTCAAGTTTATCTTTGAATGAATTAACAGTTAGAAAATTACCATAAAATAATGTTAAGTAATAAATGATTACACAAGTACATACAGGAAGGGGCTTCAAAAAGTTCATGGGAAATAGGAATTAAAAGAAAATGGAATTTTCCCCAAAACTTTTTTAACCTTCCTCATATTGTGTTGTATTGTATTGTCCAATGCAATACGTCGTCTGATCTCTTGACTGCTGCTTCCATGAGTGTTGTGGTAGTTGATCCAAGAAGAATGAAGTCCTTGACAGCTTCAATCTTTTCTCCGTTGATAAGAATGCTGTATTGCATTGGGCAAATCTGCTGCACAGGAACTTTTTTAAAGTGTTGAAGAGCAGAGATGTCAGCTTGAGGACTAAGGTGTGCCTGACCCAAGCCATGGTATTTTCAATAACCTCATATGGATGTGAAAGCTGGACAGTGAATAAGGAAGATCGTAGAAGAATTGATGCCTTTGAGTTGTGGTGTTGGAGGAGACTACTAAAAGTGCCATGGGCTGCCAGAAGAACCAACAGATCTTGTTGGAAGAAGTGCAGCCAGAGTACTCCTTGGAGGCCAGGATGGCTAAGCTCCGTGTCTCATACTTTGGACATATTGTCAGGAGGGAACAGTTGCTGGAGAAGGATGTCATGCTGGGTAAGGTGGAGGGTCAGAGAAAAAGAGGAAGACCCCCAACGAGATGGATCCGCCAAGTGGCATCATTGACAGCGTCAAGTGCGGCAGCGGTAGTGAGGTTGGCTTAGGATGGGACATTGTTTCGTTCTGCTGTGCATGAGGTCGCTATGAATGGGTTCCGACTCGATGGCACCTGACAACAACAACAACAACATATTGTGTTAGGAGTGACTCTTTGAACCCTCCTCATATTGTGTTAGGAATGACTTTTTGAACCCTCCTCATATTGTGTTAGGAATGCTGCTGGGATACTGTAGGATAAGCACTGGGCGGTAAAGTCGGTTTTAACTGCAAGGTCAATGTTTCAATCCTACCAGCCGTTCCTTGGAAACCCTATACAGGGTGACTCTGAGTTGGAACCGACTCAACGGCACTTAACAACAACAGCAACAACATATTGTATTATCTTAAAAAGAAAGAAAGAAAAGAAAACCGAAACTATAGAAATATACTGTTGTTAAGTTTGAACTGTCAACCTTGGTGTTCAAACCAACTTTTCAGTCCAGCGCATTAACTCTCAGTGCCTTACCAAGACTCCAGAAATATGTTACTAACAGGTTAACAGTTATTCCATCTTGGTTGTGAGGTTCTTGGTGCTTTTGTTAACTTTTTGCATTCGTTTAGAATTTCTGTACTTCCAAATACTTTACAGTATGCATAAAGTACATTTTTTAAATTAGCTTACAAAATAAAATCTGCGTCGAGCCAAAGGGGTAATGAAAGTTTAGAATATTTGTAATAAGCAATAAGAAGATATAGTAGGTCCTTGAAGGGAAAACTATTCTCTCACACTGTTTAGTGTAACAATTGTTACAATAGCTGCTAATCT
This sequence comes from Chrysochloris asiatica, assembly GCF_000296735.1. NCBI lineage: Eukaryota > Metazoa > Chordata > Mammalia > Afrosoricida > Chrysochloridae > Chrysochloris > Chrysochloris asiatica. Next base: position 246,231 of record NW_006408938.1, on the reverse strand, counting down.
TACGGTGGGATCTCTACTTTGGTCTTGTTTTTTTACAATTTTACTATAAACTGGATTGTATTCTGAACCTAACTTCCCAAGTATTTTCAATATAGATAGAAGATCTGACTAAAAATGTAACTGCTTATTGATGTTTATTGATATTTTAATGGAATCTGCTCATGCAGTTAATCCTTGGCTACTGAAGTGACAATGACATTCTAGGTCACTTATCTGTGGTGATTCTAAACCAAGGACAGAGGTCTGGCTTTTAAATATTTCATGGTGTTCTAGACTCATTAGTCCCAATTAGTTTTTCAGCTATCATTATAAATTTTGCAAATCTGTGGGAGAAAGTGGCAACAACTAAAAATACTAGGTAACATAAATGCATATTACCATGTTTAGATAAATTACAATGAATCCTGCACATGTGAATTATCTTCATTAAACTCAGAAGGACTACGTAATATAGACCATTTTGCATAGGAGGAAAATGAGGTGGGAGAACTAAAGTAAATTTCCCAAGATTACACACAGTAAAAGCTGAGTAGGTATTAGATTCCAGAGTCTATGTGCTTAACCTTTACCTGACGCTGTCTCATGAAAAAGGGGCTGGTGCAAGAACTAGCAGTTGTCCTACTTTTAATGAAAGATAACTACCTAGGCCCTCTCTGAGCTCGTCATGGAATCTATTGAAGTTCTATTCCTTTTCTGTAAAAGTAAAATGTTAAAATCTATGTTCTACAATACCAATATGAGTGCTTAAATCATATTATCCTAAAATATGCTAATTAGTGTGTTAGTTTTAATATAATGAGCTTTAAACTACATATATGTGTGGAATAATTGCCACTAGCTTTTATGATTTGAGGCAAGTCATTTAACCTCTCTAGTATATTACTTGCTCACTTCAAAGGTTATTTTTAATAATATATATGCCAGTGCACCAGTTAATTATAAAACAGCATAAAATATTAGCACATTATCTCAAATAAAATTGTTTGTAAGACTGAAATTATGGCTTTAAGGAATGGTGCTGAATTGGTATCTTACTCTTCTGATTTCCTCCTATTGCTTAAAGTTTATCTGCATTATTTAAAATAATCCTAATTTGTGATTAGTTCAAACAAAAAGGGAGAAACAGAGGTAGAGAGAAATAGAGAGCATCTCCAAATCTCCATTTATAACCAAGAATGCCCAAAGAAGACATAATCCTATAATCAGAAAAAATGTACCCATTACTAATACATGAAATAAATTTTGATGAAAAAAGCAGTGAAAAATAATCTATGCCCACCTTGACTCTTTTGCTTTTTGACAAAGTTAATAATTAAAATCTCCTCGATTTTCCACTTTTTTATCTCCAGGATGTCTATTTGCCTTGATGGGTGATATTATTTTATCTCTTGTAGGGCAAGGATGACTGGCCCTTGCTTCTGTATAGAGATTAATAATTAACTAGTTAGCAGTTGGCAGTGCTAGTAAAAGGGAACTGGATACTCTTGACTGCCATCTTTTCTGTGGTTTCCTACAGAAGATCAGAGGTGCTGCAGGACTCGCCAGCAGGAAAATGAAGGCGATCCTGGTTCTTCTACTTGCTACAGCATTAGTCCATGCTCTAGAAAGAGGTAAGACTTCTAGTGCTGTGCCTGTTTACAAACACTCGTCCTAATACAGTGTTCTCTTACCATATAAAAATTATAAAATAGATGTTAAAAAGGGAGAAGTAGTGAATATGTTGGAGAGAGAGAAAGGAGATAACCAAGGAGGGCATAATCTGAGCCCAGCTGAGTGTTAAATTGGGGGAGAAAATCAAGGTGAGAATCATATGAAAGAAAAAGAAAGTATAAAGTTTGCCAATAATTCCTCCTTTTATTTCAATAATAAAAATCTGGAAAGAATGGTTTGAAATTAAGTTTTAATTGCTAAATTATGATGCAAATGGAGACTGTGATCCATCACTGAACATGCTTTCAGATATCCTATATGTATTGCTCTTGAGGGTATCACTGAATCAAGAGAATTTTTATCCTCTTCAAGGATTCTTATATATGCAGTATTTGAAAATGCAATATAATTCCTAAAATATCCTTACGTAAATGAGAATTTACTATAGCTATGAAACATTGCAATGTATTTGATTTAAAACTATGCTTTAAATGACATTTTCATCTTTGGGCAATGTTTTACGGCATTTTTAAATGAAGCAAATGAAAATATGCAAAGTATAAAACTTTTTAAATCTTGCAAGTTGGGAGGACTTTCTGTAATCAGTTTTAATTTATTTGTTTGGTTAATCATTTAATGCTTATAAGGCAGTCAACACTCATCATGCAATATAAAAGTAAAAATTCCATTTAGTGCTGTTGGCTAACAGCCTTGACCAAGTTATATTTTAGTATTCATATTGGTATTGGTAATTCATATTCATATTAGTAATCTATTAACCAGCATGATAAAATGTGTGTATACTGTTATTAACTATAATATGAATAATCTTATTCCTGATTTTTCCTTATTCTTTTTATATTTTCTTTCCTTTGATCTTACTTATATCATTTTAATTGTTTTTAATTGTTTTACCTATCCATGAATAAGCTAAAGGTCCATAAATAAGACTGTAAAATACCCTGCAATAATTATGTCCTTTTGACATATTAAACAGTGACTCCTTGGTCCAAGGTTTCCTTGGTGGGAGATCCAAATCTAAAAGTTCCTGCTGAAACAAGTTTAGTTCAGGATCTTCAAACCCAGAAGTTTCAGATATGGCTATGTCTTAGAATGATATGTGTTTTGGAATTATATAGGATATAAACTGGCACATGAATCAGCATTTCAGACTGCCAACACAGTAAGTGTGCATTGGTTTTGCCTCAGAATATTGTCTTTTAGAGAATAACTAAGTATTCTTGAAATTCTATTCTAATGTCCTTTTCCCCTATTTTAATATATTTTCTTTTTTAAAAAATATTTTATTTTGAATTATGTTATAGTTCACATGGGAGAACATTAACTTTACATTCATCCTATCGCATATCATTTCATTGCCATGGTTACAATCCCCTCCATGCATCATCAACCAACCAAAGGGTGTTCTCTGCAAGTCTGCCTCTGGATCATCACCACACAGCTTCTCTACCTCTCTGGGTCTAGAGTTCCAAGCCGCTCCATCTCTCCATGTCATCATCTCTGCCTGCCTCTCTGGTGTCACTGTTTCTCTAAGTAGGGTCTCACACTCCATTCTTCTCTGTTGATGGTCCCAAGAACCTCCACTCCTGGATTGCAAAGTCAATCACTCCCCTCCTTTTGCTACAAAACGTCTACCTTTACATTTCCTACCCTCACATTCAGGCCTGATAGCAATTATTCACTATTGTATGACGAGAATACTATCCCCATCTCCTTTCACAAGCCCTGCCCAGACAGATTGGATACTACTCAGTGGAAATTCTACCTTCCTCCACACCCTCTGGATCTAGGTTCCCTCTTGAAAGCTTGTAAGCCAGTCATTTCTTGCCTTTGTTACCACCACCCCCCCCATTCTGGATACCCAGTGTTCAAATTGCCCATGCCTGTCTACCCTGTGTACCAAGGGGGTAGGAATGATCCTCGCTGTAAAGAATTGTTCCCTCTTTTGAACTATTGCATCCATAGGTGTAGTTCAAATTCATCAAATTGTATCAAACTACTCTTTTTTTCCCTCTTCTTTCTTCTTCTACTTGACTTTTGATCATCCAGCCATTGAAGCCAGGTCTTCAAGGTAGCATAATGTTCCATTGTGTGTATGTACTACAGTTTGTTTGTCCATTCTTCAGTTGTTGGGCACTTAGGTTGCCTCCATCTTTTTGCTATTGTAAATAGTGGTGCTATGAACATTGCTGTGCATATGTATCTGTTCATATTATGGGTCATATTTCTTGTGGGTAAATACCAAGTAAGGGAATTTCTGGACCATAAGGTATTTCTATTTCCAACCTTCTGAGGAAGCACCATATTGCTTTCCAGAAAGGTTGGACCATTTTGAAGTCCCACCAGCAATGCAGAAGCATTCCAGTTTCTCCACATCCCTGCCAGCATTTATGGTCCTCTACTTTTTTTATCTTTACTGTACTGTTGTTGCTGGTATGAGATAATATCTCACTGTTGTTTTGATTTGTGTTTCTCTAATGGCTAGTGATCATGAGCATTTTTACATATGTTTGTTGGCTTCCCTTATCTCCTCCTTGGTGAAGTGTCTGTTCATGTCCTGCACCCATTTTTTAATTGGATTATTTGTCTTTTTCTTGTAGCGGTGTTGTAGTTTCCTATATAGTTTGGAAATTACTTCCTTGTCTGATGAGTCTTCGCAAAAGATTTTTTTCCCATTCTGCGGGTTTCCATTTTACTCTTTTGGTGAAGTCTTTAAATAAGTTTAATTTTTAATATGTCCCACTCATCTATTTTGTCTGCTTTTCTTTGTGTAGTTTTCAAAATATGTGGTAGTCTGTGTACTCCCTGAATTAGAGCACTCACATTTGCCTCTGTTTTTTCCTTTGTTGGACTTCATAATTCTGGGATTCAGATTTAGGTCTTTAATCCATGCTGAGTTGGTTTTTGTATAAAGTGTGGGGTAAAGGTCTTGTTTCAATCTTTTGCATATCGCTTTTCAGTTCTGCCAGCACCATCTGTTGAAGAGTCTATCACCTCCCTATATGATATATTTAGGCACTTTGTCACAAATCAGCTGGCTGTATGTGGATGGGTTAATTTCTGGATTCTCAATTCTGTTCCATTGATCAATGTATTAGCTTCATTGTACCAGTACCAAGCTGTTTTGACCACTGTAGCTGCATAATAAATATCAAAATTGGGGAGTGAGAGGTTTTCAACCTTATTCTTCTTCTTAAGCAGTACTTTGCTTATTCTGGGTGTCTTTCCTTTCCATTTGAAGTTTGTAATCGGTTTTTTTTTTTTTTCAATCTCTTTGAAGAATGTCTTTGGAATCTGGATTGGGATTGCATTATATGTTTAAATTGCTTTGGGCAGTATTGACATTTTCACACTGTTAAGTCTTCTTATCCAGGAGCATGGTACATTCTTGCATTTTTGTATGTCTCTTTTGGTTTCTGGTAGCAATGCTTTGTAGTTTTCTTTATATAGGTCCTTTGTTTCTCTGGTTACATTTATTTCTACTCTGAGTAGCGATTGTAAGTGGTATTGCTTTCCTGATGCCCTTTTCAGTGCTGTCGTTATTGGTATAGAGGAATCCAACTGCTTTTTGTATGTTGATCTTATATTCTGCCATTTTGCTGAATCTGCCTTTGAGGTGTAGTAGCTTTTTTCCCAAGTCTTTGGGATTTTCTCTATATGTATGATCATAAAATTGGCAGATGGAGAAAGTTTTATTCCTCTTTGCCAATTTGGATGCCTTTGATTTCCCTGCCTTGCCATGTAGCTCTTGCTAAGACTTCCAGTACAATATTGAAAAGAAGTGGTGAAAAAAGGCAACCTTGTCTGGTTCCTGTTCTCAGAGGGAAGGCTTTCAGTTTCTCTCCATTGAGAGTAATGTAGGCTGTTGGTTTTGTATATATGCTCTTAATTATGTTGATGAATTTCCCTTTAATTCCTACTTTGTTGAGTGTTTTTATCAGGACTGGTTGTGAATTTTGCCCAAGTTGTCAGCTCTGGGCCACTGAGCCAGGCAGATTCTAAAGTATGAGATTTCTTACTTCTGTTACAAGTTCCACTAGCTATAAACCTTCAAACTTTTTAAATATTCCTACATATGTGGTTCAGAGCTTTGGATCTCTCCCCTGAACCTGCTTCACCTGGTATTCTGTGGTATTGCTGACAAAAATGTTCACTGCACCTCTATCCTATCTGCCATCAAGCTCCATCTCTGGGAAAATCCCAATTTTAGTCTTCTTATTTACACCTGATGAAATGGCTTCTAAAATCTTCAAGTCAGCTTTCTTGAAAGTCTAACTACACAGTGAACTTCAGTCATACTACCAAAATGTCATAGGTAAGAGTATATTCCCTAACACATGTAAAATGAATTAGTTAGAGATAAATGGCCAGTATTTGGGGCCAGTAGTTCTGACCTATTAGTCTTTATTCTGCAGTACTTGAGCATACACCAAAGAGCAAGGAAGTTCCTGTTGACCAAGTCAGAAATTTAGCTGAAAATTAAGTGTACTCTCTGAAAGTAGTAAGGTTCATTACCATTGTCTTATTTGACACAGAGTTCCTACCAGATAGCTACAGGGACGTCTTGGGTGGTGAGGAATTGGTTTGGGTTTCAGTTCTCTCTGCTTTTTACAGTTCAGATAGCTGACAACCCATTGTGTATTTGTATAGCACAACATTTCCAAAACGTAGTTCACTCAAGATTCATCCTTTTAAATTGTCATGGCCAAAACCATTGTAGAAATGGGTCATATTAGCCATTCTTTCTTGATTCACAGTCAATCCCCTTATTACCTTTAAGGCTTTGAGGAGTCCTACAGTAAAGAAACCTTATTCAGTTTAGAATTTGCCAAACCTATTGATTCTTTTTTTTTTTTTAATGATGAAACCATTCTTCAGGAAACTCAAATATAAAAGAGATAATCTGCTGTTCAATGTGAGCATCAGCCCCATTTAGTCTAGTATTCATTCTCCTATCAAATGGTATTTAGATTCAGGAGACAATCTCATAGAGGCTTCATAGGAAGGAAAACTAAAAAACTCACACTGATAACCACTGAGTTGATTTGGACTCACATGATCCCATGTGTTGCAACTGCACCCAATATTGTTTTCGTGATTGTGAACTGTTAGAAGCAATTAACCAGACCTTTCTTCCTATGTACCTTTGGTGGGTTCAAACTGCCAGCTGTTTGGCTAATAACTCAGTCCTTGTTTAAAATACCCAAGGATTTAATTGGGAAACAAGGGCTTGTCAAATCTGCCAAATGTAGATGGTGTAATTAAAATACTTCTACTTTAGCCACTCTATGGCAACAGAAGCCTGTGCTTCCCTGTTCAGTTCTCTTTACTTAACTACTTTTCTCAGGGAAAAAATGGGTATAGTACTAATCTACTCAGTTGTATACATCCCTTTTCCAAAAGCAAATAACTAAAGTTGCTGACATAGCTACATGATTACTGAAAACATAATGCTAACAGGAAATAAACTTTGCAGTTTATGAGAGCTCTTGGCAAGATAGGAAAGTTTATATGAACATTTTTTTTTTTTTTTTTTTTGCTTTAAGCATTTAATTTTCAGCCTATGTATTTTTACTGAGCATGATATGAAAGCAAGAAGAAAGAAAGTGCCCTTTGGGATGGTGGGTGAGCAATATTTTTCCTTCTTTCAGTTCATTGTTAACACAACCCTTAATGATGAGGGCTATTCCTATCCCAGGAACCACCACTGAATCATTCTGTATCATGTTTGCAAGCTGTCCTTTCATCAATGGCTGTCAAGTGCTGGCAAGTTGGTTGTGACTCATAACAAGCCTGAATAGGATTTCCAAGGAACAGCTGGTGGTTTTGAACCACTGACCTTGAAGTTAACAGTTTAGTGCTTACATTACAGCACCACAACAATTTATCAATTGTTGCTATTGTTAGGTGCCATTGAGTTGGAGCGAACTCATAGTGACCCCATGCACAACAATAAGAAATACTGCCATGTCCTGTGCCTACCTCATAATCACTGCAACCCCTGAGCTCATTTTTGCAGCCACAGTGTCAATCCATCTCATTGAGTGTCTCCTTCTTTTTATCTGACTCTCCATTTTATCAAAGATGATATCTTTCTCCAGGGACTGGTCCCTCCTGACAATATGTCCGAAGTATTAGAGATGAAGTATGACTCCTGGCTTCCAAGGAGCACTCTGGCTGTACCTCTTTCAACTCAGATCTGTTTGCTCTTTTGGCAGTCTATGGGACTTTCAATATTCTCTTCTAATACCATAAACCAAATGCATTAATTCTTCTATGGCCTTTCTTATTCACTGTCCAGCTTTCACATGCATATGAGGTAATTGAAAATACCATAACTTGAGTCAGGCTCATCTTAATCTTCAAAATGACATCGTTGCGCGTCTCAACACTTTAACGAGGTCTTGTGTAGCAGATTTGCCCAATGCAATATATTGTTTGCTCTTCCGACCACTGCCTCTATGTGCGTTGATGGTTGATCCCCGCAAAATGAAATCTTTGATAGCTTCAAAATTTTCTCCATTTATATAGATGTTTATTTTTGCTGATTGGTCCAGTGGTGAGGAATTTTGTGGGTTTTTTGTTGTTGTTTTACATTGAGATGTAACCCATACTGAAGTCTTTCATCTTCATCAGGATGTATTTTAACTCCTCTTCACCTTCAGCAAACAAGGTTCTGTTAGCTGCATATTGTAGGTTATTAATGAACCTTTCTACAAACTTGATGCTACATTTTTCTTCATAAACCAGCTTCACAGATTACTTGCTTTGCATATAGATTGAATGTTGTTGTTAATTGCCATTGAGTCAATTCAAACCCATAGCAACCCTGTATAGGATTTCTGAGGAGCAGCTGTTGAACTTGAACTGCCAACATTGCAGTTCAAATGGCTTTTGCAGTCTGACACATTAACCCGCAGTGCCACACCAGGACTCCTAAGTACGGTGAAAGAATACAACCCTGGCTCCTACTTTTCCTAATTCTAAACCATTCAGTGTCTCCTTGCTCTATTCAAACAACTGCTTCTTGGTCTATGTACAGATTCCTCATGAGCACAGTTAAGTGTTCCGGAATACTCATGCTTTGCAATGTTGTCCGTAGCTTGTCATGATCCACACAATCGAATGCCTTTGCTTAGTCAATAACACACAGGTAAACATCTTTCTGTTAGTCTCTGCTTTTAGCCAAGATACACTTGATATCAGCAATGATATCCCTTGTTCCGCATCCTCTTCTCAATCCAGCTTGAGCCTCTGCAAATACTCTGTCAATATATGGTTGCAGCCATTTTTGTATTATCTTTAGTGAAACCTTACTCACATGGAATATTAATGATATTGTCTAATGATCTGCACATTCCACTGGATAACGTCTCTTTGGAATGTGCACAAATATAGATCTCTTTCAGGCACATAGGTAGGTAGTCATCTTCCAAATTTCTTGGCATGGATGAGTGAGTGCCTCCAGTGTTGCATCAGTCTGTTGAAAGATGTTAATATATATTCAATATTTTCCTGGTTCCTTGTTCTTTGCCATTTTTTTCAGTGTACCTTGGACTTCTTCCTTCAGGATCATAGGCTCTTGACCATATGCTATCTCTTGAAATTGGTTTATCTTTGACCATTTCTTTTGGATACAGTGACTCTGTGTATTCCTTCCATCTTCTTTTGATGTTTTCTACATCATTCAATGTTTTGTCCCTAGAATCCTTCAATACCACAAGTCAAGAATTAATTTTTTTTTCTTCAGTTCTCTCAGCTCAATAAATGCTGAGCTTATTCTCTCCTTTTGGTTTTCTAACTCCAGGTCTTTGCACATTTCATTATAATAATTAACTTTGTCTTCTTGAGTTAACCATTGAAAATTTCTGTTCATCTGTTATACATCCTCACTTCTTCCATTTGCTTTAGCATCTCTATGAGTCGGTTCCGACTCGATGGCACCTGACAACAACAACAACAATGCTGGAGCGTAAGTTTCAGAGTCTCTTCTGACATCCATTTTGGTCTTTTCCTTCTTTTTTGTCTTCTTTATGACCTTTTTGCTTTCTTCCTATATGATGTTCTTGATGTTATCCCACAGCTCTTTGGATCTTCAGATTTTAGTGTTGAATGCATCAAATTTTTTCTTCAGATTATCTCTAAATTCAGGCAGGACGTGCTCATGGTCATATTTTGGCTCCTTTGGACTTCTTTTAATTTTCTTCATCTTCAGTTTGAATTCTCATATGAGAAATTGATGGTCTGTTCCACAGTCTGCCCCTGGCCTTATTTTGCTGATGATATGGAGCTTTTCTATTGTCTCTTTCCACAGATGTAGTCAATTGATTTTGTATATTCCATCTGATGAGTTCCATGTGTAAAGTCATTTTTCATGTTGTTTAACAAATAAAGGTATTTGCAAAGAATAACTCATTGGTCATGCAGAATTCTATCATGCAATCTATCACCAAGGCCATTATTTCCAAGTACTGATCCTTCTGTCCATTCCAATCACCAGTAATTATGAATATATCTTGATTGCATGCTTAATCAATTTCAGACTGAATACATTGGTAGAATTATTCAACTTTACCATCACTGGCTTTAGTGGTTAGGATGAAAATTTGAACAATAATGTTTTTAACTTGTTTTCATTGCAGGTGTATGTATATTATCCTATCACAGACAGTGTTGTACTTCAAAACAGATCTTGATATGTTCTTGTTGATGATAAATGCAATGCCATTCCTCTTCAATTTGTCATTCAAGTAAACCATATGATTGTCAGATTCAAAATGGCCAATATCAGTCCATTTCAGTGCACTGTTCTTGTTGTTGTTAGGTGCCATCTATGCACAACAGAACAAAACACTGCCTGGTCCTGGGCCAATCTCACAGTTGTTACCATTCTTTAGCCCATTGATGCTGCCACTTTGCCAGTCCATCTCGCTGGGGTCTTCCTCTTTTTCTCTGACCCTCTACCTTACCAAACACGATATATTTTTCCAGTGACTGGTCCATCTTGACAATATGTCCAAAGTATGAGAGACGAAGTTTGGCCATCCTGGCCTCCAAGGAGCACTCTGGCTGCACTTCTTAACACAGATCTGTTGGTTCTTTTGGCAGCCCATGGCACTTTCAATATTCTCCTCCAACATCATAACTCAAAAACATCAATTCTTCTATGGTCTACCTTATTCACTGTCCAGTTTTTGCATGCATATGAGGTTATTGATAATACCATGGCTTGGGTCAGGCGCACCTTAGTCCTCAAGCTGACATCTTTGCTCTTCAACACTTTAAAAAGTTCTTGTGCAACAGATTTGCCTAATGCAATATATCATTTGATTTCTTGACTGCCGCTTCCATGAGTGTTGACAGTTGATCCAAGAAGAATGAAGTCCTTGACAACTTCAATCTTTTTTCCATTGATAAGAATGTTGTCAGTTTGTCGTACTGTGGTGGCTTGTGAGTTGCTGTGATTCAGTTCACTAGTGCCTAAGATATTGATGTTTATGTGTTCCATTTGATTTTTGAAATTTTTCAATTTTTCTAGATTCATACTTTGTGCATTCCATGTTCTGATTATTAATGGATGTTTACATCTTTTTTCCCCTTCATTTGAGTTGTACCCCACCACCAAATAAAGACCTTGAGAGCTTTACTCCACTTGCATCATCCATGCCAACTCTACTTTGAAGAGGCAATTCTTCACTATTAGCACTTTGAACGCCTTCCAACCTGAGAGGCATATCCCTCGGCACTATATCTGATAATATTCTAGTGCTCTTTATCATATTTCAATATTCAGTATTCTGGTACTGACAATGTTCCACTGCTATTCATAAAATTCTCTGTGAATAAATATTTCATAGTAGTCAATCTCTCCTTCTTCCCAGTCTGTCTCCATTTGCAAACTCAGCTGAAACCTGTGTACTGTGAGTTACCCTGCTGGTATTTAAAATACTAATGGCATAGCTTCCAGAATAACAGAAACATGCAAGCCACCACAGTATGACAAACTGACAGATTAGTGGTGGCCTTTTATCCATAACCACTTTAAAAAACAAAGTCTTAAGTTGATTTAGTATCCTGCCAGAAGGAAGTAATTTAAGGTAAGGTTACCTGTTTTTTTTCATATTTCTTTGCAAAACCTACACCATGGTTTTGAGGAGGTGACATAGAATTTGAGTTATGTGATGAAAAGGAAAAAGTCATGCAAAGATGAAGAAGCACATTTCAAATAAAAAGAAGTTGGTACAAAAATTCAGAGCTAAGAACAAACTTGGCTCCTTCTTATTTCACAAAGAAGCCAGCATAAAAGCATAATAGAGGCTTTGTTGTTGTTGTTGAGTACCGTGGAATCGGTTCCAACTCATAGTGACGCTGCACAGGGTTTCTGAGGCTGCAAATCTTTATGGAAGCAGAAAGCCTCATCTTTCTCCCACGGAACAGCTGGTAGTTTCAAACTGCCAATCTTGAGGTTAGTATTCTGATTCATAACCACTACACTACCAGAGGCTTAGTCAAAAGGAAAAAGTAGAGAGCACTGAAGTTAAAGAGGTAGGTAAATTCATCACCAAAGTCATAGTTATCTTACTGGAAATCAGCAGCAATGCTATAAAATGTAGCGCCTGGTATGCAATACCAATTATGAGTGTGTTATAAGATGTTTCCACATATATTTAAAGACCATGAGTTTAATTTGCATATGAAGATAGAAAAATAAATCCTAGAAAGAAGAACTCACTTTTTTCATTAATATCTATGGTTACCTAACTTCTTTATTCTGCTCACGCTTACCTCTGTGACATCATCCCCCAGCTTACTCTGCTCTGCCATGTTGACATCCACACTTCCCCACGCTCAGTGTACTCTGTCCTCTGAAGACTGGCACTAGCTCTTCCCTCTTCTTGCAGCATTCAAACCACTGGTATCACAAGGCTCTCTCCTTCACTTCCTTAAGGTATGCTCTAAGTCTACTTTTTAGAAAGTGCTTCTTGCCCAGCCTACCTCAAACAACACTACCATTCCATTTATTTCTGTCTTCATTCCCTGCTTTATATTTCTTCTTAGCATTCATTACTATGCAACAATCAGCAGTTCACTTACTTGGTATATTAAAAGTAAAATATAGATAGTAATTTTTATGAAATCAAGGACTTTATAATTGTTCTGTACTGTAATCCTGTTTTATAACACTATATGGTACATAGTAAGCATTTAATAAACTTTTGCTAAGCATCACAAAATTAATAATATTAAAATACCAACTTCACAAGGTAGTTTTGGGTAGGGGTATTAAAGGAAAATTAACTGTGAATTAGGACACATAAGGAGCTCTAGTACAGTAGTGGTTATGAGTCGGGCTGCTAATCTCATTGTCAGCAGTTCAAAACTACCAGCTGTTCCATGGGAGAAAGATAAGACTTTCTGCTCTCGTAAAGATTTACAGCCTCGGAAACCCTATTCAGGGTCGCTATGAGTCAGAACTGACTCCACGGCACACAACAACAACAACAGCAATATCCTAGAAGAAATAAACCTTAAGAATGTTTATTTTTTTTTATTATAATTGCTATTATATAAAGCATCCATTCTTTGTAATGCATTGCCATTAGATCCATGCACTATGATTAAAAATGTATATTTTTTTACAATGAGCCAGAGTGTTAAAATCCTTCAGACAAACACATTTAATTCTTATTAATCTCAATCAATAAGCAAATTCATAATAATTGGAGAAAGTTTGAAATTGTCAAGGATTTCATTTTACTTATATATGCAACCAACCCCATGGAAACAGCAGTCAATAAACCAAATGATGTATTTCATTGGGCAAATCAGCAGCAAAAGACCACTGTAAAGTATTACAATACAGAGATGTCATCTTGGTGGCTAATATTTTCTGTTATTTCATATGCGTATGAAAACTGGAATGTGAATAAGAAAGATTTAAGTAGAATTGAGGCTTTGAGTTGTGGTATTGGTAAATAATATTGAATAAACCATAGACTGCCAGAGAATAAACAAATCTGTCTTGGAAGAAACACAGTTAGAATGCTCCTTAGAGACAAGGATGGCAAGACTTCATCTCACATAGTTTGGTCATGTAGTCAGGATGGGAGGATCCCCTAGAAAACAACATCATGCTTAGTAAAGTAGAAGGTCAGCTTAAAAAAAAAAAAAAAAAGAGAGAGAGAGACCCTGATTAAGCTGAATTAGCATATGACTACAATAACAGGATTAAAGATAGGAACAATAGTGAAAATGTCATAGGACTGGGCGTAATTTTTTATTGTTTTTGTGCACAGGGTTTCTCTGAGTCTGAACAAAGTAGATTTCACATGACAACAACAATAGCACTTAATTCTTATAATTACATCATAAACTTGGTATTAGCACTCATTTTTATATGAAGAAACTGAGGGATAGGGTGTTTAAAATAACTTATACATATTTACTCAGATGGTGTAACAGAGGGATTTATAGCTTTTTCCCCAATATTCTTTGTAAATCCCACCAAATGACTAGGTTGTTGTTTTTCTTGTTATTGTTGTTGTTGTTGTTAAGTGCCGTTGAGTCGGTTCCGAACCATAGCGACCCTGTACAGGGTTTCCGAGGGTGTAAATCTTTACGGGAGTAGAAAAAAGCCTCATCTTTCTCCCGCGGAGCAGCTGGTAGTTTCGAACCACTGACCTTAAGGTTCGCAGCCCGATTCGTAACCACTACGCTACCAGAGCTCCTCTATTGTTAAGTGCCATCAAATTGGTTCTGACTCATAGCAAACTTGTATAGGGTTTCCAAGGAGCAACTGGTAGGTTTGAACTGCTGACCTTACAGCTCAAACTGACCTTGAGGTCTGGCACATTATCCTGCTGCACCACACCAGGATTCCGTTGTTTTTATTAAGTGCCATCAAGTCAGTTCTGACTAGTGGTGACTCTGTATAGGGTTTCTGAGGCTATAAATCTTGGTCGGAACAGAGAGTCTCATATTTCTCTTACAGAGCAGCTGGTGTTATTTGTAAGTCAATGTTCAACCATTCCAAGAGGTATCAAGAGCCAGTGATACTGAAGAAAGCAAGGTGCACTGAAGGCATTGGCAAAGAACCAGGCTCAAAGAAACGATGGAATACAGATTGGAATCGTTAAAGAATCTGATTCATGTTGAAGAATATGAGTATTCTAGAACACTTAATTATACTCAAGAGGACCTTGCATATAGGTCAAGAGACAGTTGTTTTTTTTGAAGAATATGCTACCTGGATTAGAGACTCATTTATAACCTGTGATATTCAGATGATACAACCTTGCTTGCTGAAAATGAAAAGGAATTAAAATAGTTACTGATGAAAATCAAAGACCACAGTCTTTGCTATGGGTTGAACCTCATTATAAAGAAAACAAAAATCCTTACAACTGGACCAATAAACAACATCAAGATAAATGGGAAAATGATTGAAGTTGTCAGATTTAATTTTACTGGGCACAACAATCAACACTCATGGAAGGAGCAGCTAAGCAATCAAATGTGGTATTGCACTGGGCAATACTTTAAAACTTTAAAGTATTCAAGAACAAAGGTGTCAGTTTGAGGACTAGGGTATGCCAGACCCAAGCCATGGTATATTCAATAGCCTCATATGCATTTCAAAGTTAGACAATGAATAAGGAAGACCATATAGAATTGATGTATTTGGGTTATGGTGTTGGAGGAGAATATTTAAAGTCCTTTGGACTGCCAGAATAACAAATCAATCTGTGTTGAAAGAAGCACAGCCAGAGTTCTCCTTAGAAGACTGGATGGCTAGACTTTGTCTTTCATACTTCGTTTGTTATACTTCGGACATATTATTAGGATAGAGCAGTCCCTGGGGAGGGACATTATGGTAGGTGAACTGGAGGATTCGTGGAAAAGAGAACTACTCCCAAAGAGATGTATTGATACAGTGGCAGCAGGAATGGGCTCAAGTTTTGCCACAATCGAGAGATTTGTTCAACACCGGGCGCTGTTTCATTCTGTTGTGCATGGGATTACTATGAGTTGGTAATGACTTGATGGCACCTAACAACAACAATCTCACCCATTGTCATTCAGCGTATTCTGATTCATTGTTGTTGATGGTGTTACTCATAGAAATCTTGTATATGGTTTGTGAGTAGCTCTTGATGATTCTGAACTGCTGACCTTGCCATTCAAACCTACAGCACCCTAGCAGGACTCCTTTCTGACTCTTGTTATTGTTAAGTGCCATTGAGTTGGTTCAACCCATAGCTACCCTATATAGGGTTTCCGAAGAGACACTGGTGAGTTTGAACTGCCAACCTTGCTGTTCAAACTGACTTTGCAGTCAAGCACATTAACTCACAGCACCACACCAGGTCTCCTTCTGACTCATGTTGTTATTGTTGTTAAGAGCCAATGAGTTGATTCTGACCCATAGCGACTGTGTATGGGTTTCTGAGGAGTGGCTGGTGAGTTTGAACCACTGACCTTGTGAATCAAACCAATCTTGCTGTCCAGTGTATTAACCCACAGTGCCACAACAGGACTGCTGACTCATAAAGACCCTATAAGACAGAGCAGAACTGTTATGGAGTCTGAGTGTCTTATCTTTCTCCCTGTAAGGGGCTGGTGAATTTGAACCGCCAACTTGTTGGTTATCAGCCAATGCTTAACCTGCCATGCCTCTGTGATTCCTTCAATACTTAGTTTTAAAAAATATAAATATCAAGAAAGTATTTGAATTGCTTGTACATTTGTAGATGACAAAAGTGACCAATTAGTGGAGGTGAAAGGGAAGTAGGATGATATGCATGGAGGAGGAGTGCCTCCTTGGAGTCATTTGTGAGTGTGACATCTATGTAGGTTACTGCTGGACTGAGCCCAGGCTTGGTTATTTTTGTGAGTCTAATGAAGCTGGTGCTCGCTATTACAGCTATAGTTTCTGGGCAAGAGACCCTTTGACCCTATATCTTCTGATATGTTGATTGTTGTTTTAATTATCAAGATTTGAAGTGAAACTCTCTTTGTTCCACTGATGGCATCCTAAGAGATGCATTTACTTTCCTCTGGATTAATCTATAGATGTCATCTGAGTCTCTATGTTTAGAATAAAAATAATCGAATTTCTTTTCATTAACTCCAACTCAAAGAATTGCACATGCTCTCAAGCACCAGAATTAATGTGAAAAGCTAGATCAATGCTCTTTCTGATACCTAAAAATATCAATATAAATGCCTAAAATATGAAATAAAAGAAAGTGTTTTATAACTTAATTGACATTTCTTCATTAACATTTCTAGCCATATATCAACATATTTTATTATCTCAATAATAATCAAGGCAGTTTTCTAACCTAGACCACCAATTTTAACTTCTAAAGTGAAATCCCTCATCCATATCTAGTCTGAATGGTTTAAATAAATACTAGGCATATTCATAACAGAAAGTTTTAATGAAAACACCAAGAAATGACACTGACCTTTTCAACACTGATGAGCCTGTCATTAAACAACAGAAAGTAAAATGTCAAGGGAATAAAACTGAAAACATATAAACTGTCCAATGAAGCTCTAAGAGCCCATGGTTCTCCAGAACACAGTAGGAAAATAACAGTTTATGATTGTTCTTAGTATCCTTTGTGTATATTCAAAAATATTATTTTGAGTCCATCCCATGATATACAAATTTTCTATGGGGCTAACCTAAGTCTTACAGAACTCATAACCAAAATGAATAAAGTATTCAAAATCACTTTTGTTATTCTAGCTTCTACCAAGACAGTTTCTTACTGGTTATCCCATTAGAGGGAAAGGTTCATGAAAAGCATGGGTGTGGCCGACCAATTTATATTTGGTTTCCATTACATATTCAATATTGAGCCTAATGCCTGGCAGGCAAGGATCTCCCAAAAAATATCTATTGCATGTATGAATAAATATTTTCAGTCATGTTGGAAGAGGTAAGGTATAATAAAGATGATGCAGCCAAGATTTCCCAAAGATATTTGTTTTCAAATAACAGAATTGGACATCACTTATCAGAATGTTTCACAACACAGATAAAAATGGGACATGCTGTTGCAAAAAACAAATAATCTGTTAGTGAAATGTGTAAACATTTAATACCAAGAGGCCAAAGGAAGTAAAAATTATTTCACCAGATTCACTAAGATTTTGCCAATATTTACCAATGCTATATCAGAGTCCGAAGTCCTGTGTGGCACTGTAAGATAAAGCACTGGACAACAAGGTCGGTTTGAACTGGGAGGTTGGTGGTTCAAATTCACCAATCCCTCCTTGGAAACCCTATATAGGGTAGCTATGAATCAGAACTGATTCAACAGCACTTAACAAAAACAATATCAAAGTTCAGGTCATCCACTTTATAATCAAACTACATTATAAATCATGTCATTTACAATTTACTTAAAACATGATTTAATTATATAAACCAAAGTGAGTTCAACTGGTATTAGAAACATAATACTCATTTAGCAGTACTCCCTGTAATGAGCACTCTGTAATAATTTCATTGCTAATGAATTTAAGCATTGAGTTGTTGTTGTTTTTTTTAAATTGAGAAAATTGTTGGTGTACATTTGCTTAGCTTTGTAAACTATAAATATCTGCTTAGGATAAATAAATAACTTTTTGTGAAGAATATATTTCAGGTACTCTACCTGAAAGATAGATATATGGTACAACATCTTCCTCTACAGGTTATTTTTATAAGAGCATTTTTAACCCTTATATCTTAATTCTGAGTAGTTTCAATGCCTCCCTCTTTTGAGTCTCTTTTACTTCATCTTATACACAAGGCTAAATGTTCCAGCAGTTGTCATGTGCCATCGAGTCGGAACCGACTCATAGCGACCCCATGCACAGCAGAACGAAACAATGTTCGATCCTGGGCCAACCTCACTACCGCTGCCACACTTGAGTCCATCAATGATGCCACCTGGCTGATCCATCTCGTTGGGGGTCTTCCTCTTTTTCTCTGACCCTCCACCCTACCCAGCATGACATCCTTCTCCAGCGACTGTTTCCTCCGGACAATATGTCCAAAGTAGGAGAGACGAAGCCTAGCCATCCTGGCCTCCAAGGAGCACTCTGGCTGCACTTCTTCCAAAACAGATCTATTGGTTCTCTTGGCAGTCCATGGCACCCTCAGTATTCTCCTCCAACACCACAACTCAAAGGCATCAATTCTTCTACGATCCTTCTTATTCACTGTCCAGCTTTCGCATCCACATGAGGCTATTGAAAACACAATGGCCTGGGTCAGGCACATCCTAGTCCTCAAGCTGACTTCTCTGCTCTTCAACACTTTAAAAAGTTCCTGTGCAGCAGATTTGCCCAGTGCAATACGTCGTTTGATCTCTTGACTGCTGCTTCCATGAGTGTTGATAGTTGATCCAAGAAGAATGAAGTCCTTGACAACTTCAATCTTTTCTCCATTGATAAGAATGTTGTTTATTGGTCCAGTGGTGAGGATTTTTGTTTTCTTGACATTGAGATGTAATCCATATTGAAGGCTGTGCTCTTTAATCTTCATAAGTAAATGTTTCAAGTCCTCTTCACTTTCAGCGATCAAGGTTGTATCATCTACAGGTTGTTAATGAGTCTTCCTCCAATCCTGATGCCACGTTTTTCTTCATAGAACCCAGCTTCTCGTATTATTTGCTCAGCATACAGGTTGAATAAGTATGGTGAAAGAATACAACCCTGTCTCACACCTTTCCCAATTTTAAAACATTCAGTGTTCCCATGTTCTGTTCGAACAACTGCTTCTTGGTCTAGGTACAGATTTCTTAGAAGTACAATTAAGTGTTCTGGAATACTCATACTTCTCAATGTTGTCCATAGCTTGTCATGATCCACACAATCAAAAGCCTTTGCGTAGTCAATAAAGCACAGGTAAACATCCAGCAGTAAGCAGTCCCAAACAACCTTAAGTCTTACAGAGTCCATCTAGTTTTTAATCTATTATCCATCATCCAGTAATATACACCTATGAATCCCAAAATATTTGTGTGCAAACAAGTAGTTGATTTAATTGAAGCAATATACCGGAATAGATCAGAAAAAAGATTGAAGTTGTAAAAAATTTCATTTTGCTTGGATCAACCATAAACATTCACAGAAGCAGCAGTTAAGAAATAAAATGAAGTATTGCAGATTTCTGATGCACAAGTCCTCTTTAAAATGTTCAAGAGCAAAGATGTCAGTTTAAGGACTAAGGTGCACCTAATCCATGCCATGATATTTGAAGTAACTTCATATGCATGTGAAAGTTGAACAACGAATAAAGAAGACCACAGAAGAAATTATGCATTGGAGTTATGGTGTTGGAGGAGAATATCTAAAGTATCATGGACCACCAAAAGAACAAACAAATCTGTGTTGAAAGTACAGCCAGAGTGCTCCTTAGAAGCCAGGATGGCCAGAATTCATCTCTCATACTTTGGACATATTACCTGGAGGGACCAGTCCTTGGAGAAGGACATCATGCTTAGTAAAGTGAAAGTTCAGTGGAAAATAGGAAAATCCCCAACGAGATGGTCTAGCACTCTGGCAGCAACAATATAGCAATGATCGTGAGATTGCTGCAGTTTCATTCCGTTGTGCATAAGGTCTCTATGAGTTGACATCAACACAATGGCACCTATCAACAACAATATTTACCAGTTGATAGTCTGTAGTGTCCATTTACACTTGCATTCATGTGCCTGCACAAAGTCCCTAGCACATACACACAAAAACCTGATTCTTAGGTGGAATTAAAAATATCAACCTGGAAGTTTAGAATTAAATTTTTCTCCAAATGTTCAACTGATATAGCCTATTTAAACTCAGACTCTCACTTTGCAAGTGATTAAATTGCCACAATAAATGTACCAACAAAATGACATCATAAGTTAAAAAGTGGAAGCTCAATTAAAAGAAGTCCTGGTGTGGTGCAGTGGGTTAATGCGCTAGACTGAAAAGTCAGTTTGAACAGCAAGGTCTACGGTTCAAGCTCACCCCTTAGTCCTCGGAAATCCTATACAGGGTCGATATGGATCAGAACTGACTTGAAAGCATTTTAATAACAATACCTCAAATGAGCTAGAGGAGAAAAACATTCTTCTGAAGGCTACCTTTTTTGTTGCACAGCAGAATGAAACACTGGTAGTTCCTGAACCATCCTCACAATTGCTATTATGTTTGAGTCCATCACTGCTGTTGCATTGTCTTGTCAATATATCTCATTTAGGATGTTCCTTTATTTCACTTGACCTTCCACTTTTCTAAGCATGATGTCCTTCTCCAGGGACAGGTCCCTCTTGACAACATGTCAACATGACAAGACAACAAGTCTCCTAATCCTTGCTTCTAAGGAGCATTCTAGTTGTACTTCTCACAAGATAGATTTGTTTCTTCTTCTGGAAGTCCATAGTACATTCAGTATTCTTCTCTAGCACCATAACTGAAATGCATCAATTATTTTATTGTATTATTTATTAATTTTCTAGCTTTGACATGCATATGAGGTAATGGAAAATACTGTGGCTGGGGTCAAGCTCACCTTAGTCCTCAAAGTGACATCTTTGCCCTCTATCGTTTTAAAGATGTTTTTTGCAGCAGATTTTCCTCATGCAACATGTCCTTTGATTTCATGGCTGCTTGTTTCCATGAGCACTGATTGTTGGTATTGTTAAGTGCCCACAAGTGGTTTCTGAATCATAGTGACCTTGTGCAGGGTTTCTGAGTCTGCAAATCTTTATGTGCACTATGTATCCAAGCAAAATGTGGTCTTTGACAACTTCAATCTTTCTCTGCTTATCAGGATGTTATTTATTGGTCTACTTGTGAGGATCTTTTTTTTTTTTTTTTTTTTGCATTGAGGTCCACTCCATACTGAAGGCTGTAGTTTTTAATCTCCTTCTGTAAGAATATCAAGTGCTCCTCACCTTCAGTGAGCACGGTTGAATTATCTGCATATCACAGGTTGTTAATGAGTCTCCCTCCAGTCCTAATTACATTTTATACTTTATATTATTCAACTTCTCTAATAAATTAGTCACAGATAGAATAGATTTGGTGCACAGCTTTCTTCATTTTAAATCATTTAGTGTTCCCTTGTTTTGTTCTAATGACTCCCTCTTGATTTATGTACAGGTTTCTCATGAGCATAATTAAGTGTTCAGGAATACCCATTCATCACAATATTATCCATAGTCTGTATGATCCACACAGTAGAATGCCTTTGCATAATCATTAAAGCACAAGTAAATTAATATCTGGTATTCTCTGCTTTCATTCAAGATCATTTGTTGTAAGCAATGATATCCCCTGTTCCACATCCACTTCTCAATCTGACTTGAATTTCTGTTAGTTCTCTGTTGGTGTACTACTGCAACCAATTTAGAATTATCTTCAAAAAAATTGTATTTGCTTGAAACATTAATGATATTCTATATGATTTCCACATTCTTCTGTGTCACCTTTCTTTGGGATAGATACAAATATGGATCTCTTCCATTCTGTTGTTCAGGTCTTCCAAATTTCTTGGCATAGGCAAGTGCGTGCCTCCAGTGTTGTATCAGTTTGTTGAAACAGTTCAGTTAGTATTTTATCAATTCCTAGAGTCTTGTTCTGTGTCAATGCATTAAGTGCACATTAGACTTTCTCCTTCAAAACATCTTGAAATGTCTTAACATCAACCAATTGTTTTTAGTACAGTAACTGTATTTCTTCTGTCTTCTTAAGATGCTTCCTTCATCATTCAATATTTTGTAAATAGATTCCTTCAGTATTGCAATTAAAGGTTAGAATTCATTCTTCAGATCTTTCAGCTTGAAAAATGTTGAGCATGTTGTCTCTATTGGTTTTCTAACACAAGATCGTTGCACATTTCATGATAATACTAGATATTGCCTTCTCAAGTTGTCCTTTGAAATTTTCTGTTCAGTTGTTTTATTTCATCATTTCTTCCAGACTCTGTCTTCTGTACATTCAAGAACAAATTTCTCGGTCTCCTCTGACATTCATGTCAGTCTTTTCCATGTTTTTAAAATATTTTTATGTGAATTTTGTGATAGTTTACATGGGAGAATATTAGTTTTACATTCACCCTATCATATATCTTTTCATTGCCATTGTTACAATCCCTTCCATGCATCATCAACCAACCACAGGGTATACCCTACAGGCCTGCCCCCGTGGTTGTCAGCACACAGCCCTTCTCCCTCTCTGGGTTTAAAGTCCCCAGCTGTTCCATCTCTCCACATCATTGTCTCTGCCTCCATCTCTGACATCACTGCTTCTCTGGGTAGGG
>NW_006408938.1:220928-222275 GCF_000296735.1 Chrysochloris asiatica | reverse complement strand
TTGGTCTGCTTGTCCTTTCAAGTGGAAATTTCCCTCCTCTGAAGATTCTGGATGCTGTCCAGGATTCCACCTATGGTCTTATGCAATGCAGAGGCTCCAGAAGAAGCCTCCTTCACCGGAAGGGTTGTAGCCCCATTTTAGGTATTCCAATTAGTTATAGGCAGAAGATGGACTTACAAACTTTCTACGGTGATATTTCTGGCTATTCCTTCCTCTCCCCCTCAAGCATCTATATCATAATTGTATGCCAGGGAATTCAAGATTCATATGACAGCCAAGCGTCTTAACATTATTTCCCCCCCTTTGCCCATTCCAACCATGTCTCAATCTGTGTATCCCAGAGCCCTGTTGTTCCAAAGTTGTGCATACATCATTCTTTACCTCTGTCCCACTTAGCCAATGCAAACCTGCCTAGTTGTTCCCCCATCTGCTTTGTTCTTCCATTCCCTTTCCCCTTCTTGTATATTGCCCCCTGCCCAAGCACCCAAACTATGCTGTGTCTATTCCTTACCCTGTGTTCCACCTTCCCCTCCGTCCCTTCACTGCACCACCCCCACATCCCAGTAGCCAGCAAAGAACCTCTCCCCCTTTTGTATGGATTCTTTTACTTAGTCTTTTACAGTAGTGGTCCTATGCAGTATTTCTCCTTTTGTGATTGACTAATTTCACTCAACGTAATGTCCTCAAGGTTCATCCATGTTATGCGGTGGCTTGCAGCCTCCTTGTTATTCTTCAAGGTAGCATAATATTCCATTGTGTGTATGAGCCACAGTTTGTTTATCCATTCTTCAGTTGATGGGCACCTTGGCTGTCTCCATCTTTTTGCTATTGTAAATAGTGCTGCTATGAACATTGGTGTGCATCTATCTACTCGTGTTATGGCTCATATTTCTTGTGGGTAAATATGAAGTAGAGGAATTGCTGGATCATAAGGTATTTCTATTCCCAACCTTCTGAGGAAGCACCATATTGCTTTTCAGAGAGGTTGGACCATTTTGCAATCCCACCAGAAATGCAGAGTGTCCCAGTCTCTCAACATCCCCACAAGCATTTATTGTCCTCTACTTTTTTTTTTTTTTATCTTTGCTGTTGTTGCTGGTGTGAGATGATATCTCATTGTTGTTTTAACTTGCATCTCTCTGATGGCTAGTAATCTTGAACATTTCTTCATATGTTTATTGGCTGCCTGGATCTCCTCCTTGGTGAAGTGTCTGTTCATTTCCTGCATCCATTTTTAAATTGGGTTATTTGTCTTTTTCTTGTATAGGTATTGTAGTTTCCTATATATTTTAGAAATAAGTCCCTTGTCTGATGTGTCAGTGCAAAAGATTTTTTTCCCCATTCTGT
>NW_006408938.1:214247-219213 GCF_000296735.1 Chrysochloris asiatica | reverse complement strand
CTGACCAAGCCATGGTATTTTCTATGACCTCATATGCATGTGAAATCTGGACAGGGAATAAGGAAGACCATAGAAGAATTGATGCTTTTGAGTTATGGTGTTGGAGGAGAATATTGAAAGTGCCATGGGATGCTAAATGAACAAACAGATCTGTGTTGGAAGAAGTGCAGCCACAGTGCTCCTTGGAGGTCAGGATGGCCAAACCTCATTTCTCATACTTCGGACATAGTGTCAGGAAGGACCAGTCACTGAAAAAGGATCTCATGTTTGGTATGGTGGAGGGTCAGAAAAAAAGAGGAAGATATCCAGCGATATGGTTTGACAAAGTGGCAGCATCAATGTCTTCAAGCATGGCACCAATTGTAAGGTTGGCCCAGAACTGGACAGTGTTTTGTTCTGTTGTACATAGGGTTGCTATGTGTCGGTACCGACTCAATGACACCTAACAACAAGAACAATTGATGATCTGTTCCTCAGTCTTTTCCTAACCTTGTTTTATCTTGTGATAATGAGATTTTCCTTCATCTCTTCCCACAGATTTAGTCAATTTGATTCCTGTGCATTCCATCAGATGAGGTCCATGTGTATATTTGCTATTTATGTTGTTGAAAAAAAGGTATTTGCTTCACAAAAGTCATTGGTCTGCAAAATTCTGTCATTGATATCTAGCATAATTTTTATTTCCAAGGCCATATTTTCCAACTAGTGATCCTTCTCCCTTCATTCCAACATTTTGATTCTAATCATCAGTAATTGTCAGTGCAACTTGATTTTATATTTGATCAAATTCAGACAAAAGAAGCTGATACAATCCTTCAAATTGTATTATACCTGGTTTTACTGGTTGTTGCTTAAACTTGGATAATATTTAACCGGTATTCTTTGTAGATGTATGGATATTATCCTATCACAGACAGGATTGTACTTCAAGATAGATCTAGAAATGTTCCTTTTGATAATGAATGCCATACCATTCCTCTTAAATTTTCCATTTCCAGCATAGTAAACCATATGATTTTTGGATTCAAAGTGGCCATTACCTGTCCATTTCAATTCATTAAAACCTAGGATACTGATTTTTATGTGTCCAATCCAATTTTTATAACTTCCAACTTTTCTAGATTCATACTTCATACATTGCACTTTGCAGATTTTTTCTTTTCATTTTGAACTGTGCCTGATCAGCAAATGAAGAAATTGTGAGAAAACAGCTAGAAAAACACAAAAAGAAAAATAAATTTCAATTAGATGTTGAGAACTGCCACTGTTACTCAGATAATGTGGGAGAACACTTTATACCTTTATATGTGTACATTTAATGTAATATTTGTTAAAAGAAAATTTCAAATATTTCCTTTTCTGATTCCCCAGGCCGTGATTATGAAAAGGATAAAGTCTGCAAGGAACTCAGCAATCTGGGAAAAGATGACTTCAGATCTTTGTAAGTACACAGTATCTACTCACTCACTTAGCCACATGGCCTTGAGTAAAGCTAAGTCTAAGGGAGTCCTGGTGTGACGCTCTAAGTTAATGCACTGGACTGCAAGGTCAGTGTGAACCACAAAGTCAGTGGTTCAATCTCATCAATCACTCCTTGGAAACTCTATGTAGGGTCACTATGAGTCATAACCAACTTGACAGCACTTAACAACAACAACAAGGAACTTTTTATTCAGTATAGAGGACTGAATTTATCTCTAAAAAGATTAATGTAACAGTCCCAGAGTCATTGTGGGTCAAAAAGTCAGTCAAATAGATGATATTCAAAGATGTCATTTGAATTATGGCTACTTGTTTTAAGACTGTGCCCCCATTAAGTTTATTAATCACTTATAAGCAAACAAGTAGACAAAGTTTTCTAAGATAATATAAAAACAATTATTACAGGTTAGGACTCAACAAAGGGACTGAGAAGGCTTATCTGGGGAGGCTCAGGAATACAGAAACACTATGCTGGTTTGATGGAAACTTAAGTTCACTTTGTGTTGCTTTCTAAGATTAACTCTACTAGAAGGAGGTGCTGCTTTTAGGTGCCATCATGTCATTTCCAGCTCTTGCAAACAGAATGAAACACTGCCCAGTCCTACAACATCCTCACAATCATCCCTATGCTTGAGCCCATTGTAGTCACTATTGTTCTGTCTGGTTGAGGGTCATCTTCCTTTTCACTCTTCCTTTAAACTATACCAAGTACAATGTCCTTCTTCCAAGAAGCGGTCCTTCTTGATAACATGTTCAACGTACTTGAAATGAAGTTATTCCATACTCACTTCTAAGGAACATTCCAGCTGTACTCTTCTAAGACATGTGTTTGTTCCTCTGGCAGTTCATTGTATATTGAATATTCTTCACCAGTATCAGAATTCACATGCAACCTTTCATTCTCCAGTCTTCCTTATGCATTTTCTAATTTTTGCATGCATATGAGGAGATTGAAAATACCATAGATTGAGTAGACATACCTTTATCCTTAATGTGTGTTTTTCCTTAGTAACACTTTGAAAAAATTAGCATAAGAACTAATTTTAAAATAGTTTCATATTCCTTTCATTAACCAATTAAAAACATATTCAATATTCTTTTAAGAAAACTGAACGTAGTTGTTATTTTAGTTTCTACAAATGTTGAAAAAGATATCATCTTACTTTTTGATTTCTCCCCTCCTCAGATCAATGGTCCTATACAGCAGAAAATTTCCTAGTGGCACATTTGAACAGGTCAGGAAGCTTGTGGAAGAAGTTGTCTCCTTGACCGAAGACTGCTGTGCAGAAGAGGCGGATCCTCAGTGCTATGACAACAGGGTGGGTTTCCATGGTTATCCATCACTATGGTGGATAGCGATGAAAGAATACAGTGGAAATGGCCTTCATGTCATTTCCTGGGGAAACATTAGATCACAACTACTAGTTTGAGGAAAACATGAAGTCTATTCTCCCTAGAAGGAGCCCTGATAGCATAGTGGATTACAAACTGGACTGCTAACTACAAGGTCAGTAGTACAAATCTACCAGTGTCTCCACGGGTGAAAATATGAAGCTTTCTGTTACCATAAAGATTTACAGTCTCTGAAATCTGAACAGGGCCATTATGAATCAGAACCAACTTGGTATCACACAGCCACCACGGTCACCAGCATCATTCCACCTGTTGTTGTTAAGTGCTGTCAAATTTGTTCTGATCCATAACAACCCTGTGCATGGTTTTCAAGTAGTGGATGGTGAGCTTGAACTGACAACCTTGCAGTTCAAACTGACTTTGCAATCCAGTGCATTAACCCACAGTGTTACACCAGAACTCATTCTTCTTAAAACTGAGTTTTATCAGATTCAGTTTGGCCCATTCTTCTAAAAGCTTCAAATGAGATAGCTGGGCATAAAATGACTTACTAAACTATGTTGTTGTTGTTAAGTACCACAGAGTCGGTTCCGTCTCATACTGACCGTGCTCAAGGTTTCTGAGGCTGTATATCTTTACAGGAGCAGAAAGCCTCATCTTTCTCCCAAGGAACAACTGGTAATTTTGAACTACCAACCTTGGGGTTAGCAGCCCAATTAGTAAGCACTACACTACCAGAGCTCCTTACTAACATAGACATTATTATTTAGTAGTAGGTAAAATTTTGAATCCATATCTACCTGTCTTTAAAACCTGAGTATAAATACTAAAATTTATAGTATTACTATAAATTTGATCCTCTCAAATATTGATTCATCTATAAAATAGCCTTTTGAAAATAATACTATATGCCTTCATGGTGGTGTTGGTGGTGGTAATATGCTATGAAGTTCCAACGCAAAACAACACAGTATAGGGTTTCTGAGGGTGTCATTCTTTACAGGAGGTTGGAACTTCTGGGGAAACAAATTAAAAAACAAAATCTAAATAAAACAAAAATCAATTGTTTTTGAGTTGATTCTTATTCATGGCAACCCCAAGTGTGTCAGAGTAGCGTTTTGATGGCTGTGACCTTTCAGAAGCAGATCACCACACCTATTTTTCAAGGTACTTCTAGGTGGATTCCAAACACCAAACTTTTGGTTAAATAGTCAAGTTCTTAACAATTTGTATTACTGATGAATATGTATATATGTCTACCCATATCTTTATCATTTTGCAAAGGATTGGTAGCAATCACCGTGGAATAATTTAGTGTTAGATGCAAAATATTTTGTGATTCAAAAATTGTTCTAGGTGTATATAATTAAGTTTTCTCTGTTGTAATATATATGCAGAAATTAAAATTCTGAATTAGGAGTCATCAAAACATTAGGAAGCTTGAAAAAATTCATGAAAAATTAGAATTAAAAGGTAATGCAGTTATGCCAAGAACTTTTCGAAAATCCCACATTAGTCAATAGCTGGATAGGGAGAGACCACTGGAGTTTCAGTGGTTTATTAAATACAATCACCAGACTGCAGCAAATTACATTTGGATGCATTAGGATAAAGGTCTCTTCAGAAAAATCTGTCTCAAGCCTCCAAGGAGCCCTGGCAAATTAGTGTGTTAAGCATTGGGCTGAAAGCATTGCAGTTTGGACTCACCAGTCACTCTGCAGGACAAAGACAAGGCAGTGAGCCTCCATATTTACAGCTTTGGAAACACTACTCTATTTTATAGGGTCACTATGAGTCAGAATTGACTTGATGACAGTGGAAGGGGCTCAAGCCTGCAATAATCATCCTGCAGAAAGATTGTTCCAAAGATCTGTTTATAACATCGTCTATTTAATGATTGCTCTTAGCTATTCATTGCTTTTCTGGTCCTCATTTACCTTCTAAGAATTTTATAATCATTTCCTTTGCAATACTACCAATGCAATACTCATTTTAATCTGACTCTCCAAACCATCTTAAGATAAACAAATATTCCTTCTAGTCATGATCAATATAACAGAATATGTATATTTTTAATTTTGATTTTTGTGTCAGTTGTTGTCAGTAAGTGCCTTCAAGCAATCCAGTGTTT
>NW_006408938.1:205979-214053 GCF_000296735.1 Chrysochloris asiatica | reverse complement strand
TTTTTAAATTGAAGAAAAAGTATTGCTAGGGAAAGAAATGGAAGGTTAAAAAAAATTCACTGGGAACAGAGATATGGATAAAAAGAGAGAGAGAGGATTTAATTCCTAAATATTGAGAATGTAATGGAAGGCAAGTGTGGTAGACACTGACAAGTTGTTATTTGGCATTTATACAATGAATTAATCAATTAATAATGTTTTTTTCATCCATGAAATGGAATCTATTTAGTTTTTGTCCTACAAAGACCACTAACTAGTAAAACATATGTTGGGATATTTGACAATGTTGTAATTTTCCCATTAGTATTTTATCTATTTATTTCTTAAATATTTTTAAGTATCAATTTTTTTCCAATAAGAACACTAATTTCTCTCTCTCTCTTTTGTTTTTCTTTTCAAAATGCCACTTTGTTGGTGTTCTAAGCTTGGGTTTACTCTTCCCATATATATATGTCAGTGTTAAGACTGTAATTTAAACTATACTTAGTTTTTCATCAGAATAAACTTTGTTGCTTTGGAAAATCTAATTATCATACACCATTTTTTACCTACTGAGTCAGAATTTGGTGGTTATACAGCCCATGTATTACTTATTTTTATATAAATTTTGGTACAATTATAGGTTATCATCACTCTCCTGTTATTGGCATGTTGCTGTAATGCTAGAAGATATACCACAGATATTTTAAATACCAACAGGACCATTCATGCTGGACAGACTTCACCAGAGCTTTCAGACTAAGATAACTGGAAAATAGGAGAGGAGGACTACTTCTGAATGGTTAACCACTAAAAACCTTTTAAATAGCAGTAGAAAACTGTAGGATGAAGTGCCAGACGATGAGACCCTCAGGTTGGAAAGCACTTAAAAATCAACTGGGGAAGAGCTGCCTCCTCAAAGTTGTTGTTGTTGTTGTTATGTACCATGGAGTTGGTTCCGACTCATAGCGACCCTGTACAGGGTTTCCAAGGCTGTAAATCTTTATGGGAGTAGAAAGCCTCATCTTTCTCCCTTGGAACAGCTGGTAGTTTCGAACTGCTGACCATGAGATTAGCAGACCGATGCATAACCACTATGCTACCAGAGCTCCTTGACTCCTCAAAGTAGACTTGACCAAAATGACATGAATGGAGTAAGCTTTCAGACCTTCATTTGCTGATGGGGCACAAATCAATATGAAACGAAACAGCTACAAACATTCATTAAAAAATGAAAAGTGGAATATAAAAATCAAGAATCCAGGAAAATTGGAAGTTTTTAAAAATGAAATCGAGTACATAAAGTTCAATATGCTAGGCATTAGTGAGCTGAAATGGACTGGTGTTGGCCATTTTGAATTAGATAGTCATAGGGGTTACTATGCGGGAAGGACAAATTCAAGAGGAATGATGTCACATTCATTGTTAAAATTAACATTTCAAGATTTACCTTGAAGTACTATGCTGTCTCTGGTAAGATAATATCCATACACCTACAAGGAAGACCAGTTAATACTAATATTATTCAAATTTACACACCAACCGCTAACATCAGTGATGATTATATTGAATAATTCTACCAAATTATTCTGTCTGAAACTGATCAAACATGCAATCAAGATGCATTGATGATTACTTACAATAGGAATGTTAAGGATGGAAAGAAAGATTAAGGATCATTAGTTGGAAAATATGGCCTTGGGGAGAGAAATGATGCTGTATATCACATGATAGAATTTTGCAAGACCAACAACTTATTTACTGCAAATATCTTATTTAAACATAAATATATATATTGTTGTTGTTGTGAAGTGCCATGAAGTCGGGTCCTACCCATAGCAACCCTGTATAGGGTTTTTGAGGAGCAGCTGGTGAGCTTGAAATGCCGAGCTTGCAGTTCAAACAACTTTGCACCAGGACTCCATATATATATATATAATTCCTTATATAAACATATAAGGACTTCACCAGAAAAAAAAACTTAACAGGAATAAAATTGACTGCATCTGTAGAAAGAAACAGTGGGAAAGTTCCATGTTATCAGCCAAAACAAGGCCAAGGACAGACTGTGGAACAAACCATCACTTGCTTATATGCAAGATTAGATAGAAGCAGGAAAAAATGAAAACAAGCTCACAAGAGCAAAAATATGACATTGAATATATCCCACCTGAATTTAGAAACCATTTCAAGAATAGATTTGATGCATTAGACATTAACGACTGAAGACCAGAAGAATGTGGGATCACATCAAGAGCATCATACAGGAAGAAAGCAAAGGTCATTAAGAAAACAAGAAAGAAATTAAAGACCAAGATGGATTTCAGAAGAAATTATAAAACTTGCTCTCTAGCATAGAGATGCTAAAGTAAATGGAAGAAGTGAGGAAGTAAACGAACTGGATGTTGGTTGTTGGTTATGTGCCTTGGAGTCGGTTCCGACTCATAGTGACCCTATACAGGGTTTCCAAGGCTGTAAATCTCTACGGGAGCAGAAAGCTTCATCTTTCTTCCACGGAACAGCTGGTAGTTTTGAACTGCTGACCTTGAGGTTCGCAGACCAATTTGCAATCACTACGCTACCAGAGCTGGATAGAAAGTTTCAAATGGTGGCTCAAGAAGACAAAGTCAAAGTTATAATTTAATGTACAAAGACCTGGATTAGAAAAACAAAACAGAAGAACACAGTCAGCATTTCTTAAGCTGGAAGAACTGAAAAAAAAAAAAAAGCAACTAAAACAAAATAACATTCAAGTCTTGACTTGCAATATTGAAGGCTTCTATGGGCAAGCATTAAATGATGCAGAAAGTATCAAAATAAGATAGAAGAAATACAGAGTCACAATGCCACAAAGAAATGGTCAATGTTCAGTCATTTTAAGAGGTAGCATAGGATCAAGGATCAATAGTAGTAAAGGGAGAATTCCAAGGAGCACTTAAAGTATTAGCCAAAAAAAGGATCCAAGGATTGATAGAATACAAATTGGAATCTTTCAACAAACTGATTGGAGGTGCTCACTCATCTAGGCCAAGAAATTTGGGAGACAGCTACCTGACTAACTAATTGGAAAAGATCCATATTTATGTCCATTCCAAAGAAATATGACCCAATAGGATGCAGAAATCATCAATCAGTATCATTAATATTGCATAAAAGTAAAATTTTGCTGAAGATTATTCAAAAATGGCTGCAACAGTATACTGACAGGGACCTGTCAGAAACTCAAGCTGGATTCAGAAGAGGGTGTAGAACTAGAGCTATCACTGCTGATGTCAGATGGATCTTTGCTGAAAGCAGAGAATATCAGAAAAGTGTCTATTTGTACTTCATTGACTGTTCAAATATTTTTTGACTGTATGGAGCATGACAAACTATGAGTAACATCATGATAAATGGAGAAAAAGATTGAAGTGGTCAAAAAATTCATTTTGCTTGGATCCACAATCAACACTCATGGAAGCAGCAGTCAGTAAATCAAATGATACATTGCATTAGACAAATCAGCTTCAAAAGATCTACTTAAAGTTTGAGAGCACAGATATTGGTTTGAGGATTAAGTTATGCTTGAACCAAGCCATGGTATTTTCAATTACCTCATATGTATGTGAAAATTTGGCAATGAATAAGGAAGACCTTAGATGAATTGATGCATTTGAGTTATGGTGTTGAAGAAGAATATTGAAAGTACCATGGACTGCCAGAGAAAGAAACAAATCTGTGTTGGAAGAAGTACAGCTAGAATGCTTTTTAGAAGCCAGGAGGTTGAGACTTATTCTCTAATACTTTGAACATGTTATTAGGAGGGACCAGTGTGTGGAGGAAGACATCATGTTTGGTTAAGTGGAGGGTCAGAAAAAAATAGGAAGACCTTCCCAAGGGGATTAATTGACACAGTGGTAGTTACAAGGGGCTCAAATGTAACTATTTTAAGGATGTTGCAGGATGGGCAGTGTTTTTTCTGTAGTGCCTAGGGCAGCTATGAGGTAGAATAGACATGAAGACACCTATCCACAATAACAACATTGCAGGTTCATCCTTCATCTGATAACTACAAAGTCAGCAGTTCAAACCCAACTGCAGCTCCACAGGGGAAAGATTTTTGTGCTACCTTAAAGACTGACAATCTCAGAAACTCTAAGGACCATTTCTACTCTGTTCTGTAGGGTCACTACGTAAGTCAGAATGACTTGATGATAGTGGATTTGATTGTTGCAAAACTAGACTCAATACCCAGTAGGTAGTAGAAGGCAACCAATGAAGGAAACTAATCAAGATCTAAAGTCTGCTGATTTAATAAAGGGTGGAGCAGATGGGTGTTATCAACAGAGTAAGCCATCATTACTAATAAGGTATTTGCCCTGGAAAGCAAATAAAAGGAGTCCCCTGGAGAGCTTTTTTAAATGACCTTTCTTATTCTCATAGATGAAAATAGCCTCACTGAGAACTGCTAGGTGAAAGCACTAAAGGTTGCAAGCAGACAAAAACAGTCCATTTATTGATAAAAGTTCTATTTTTGTTCTATTTTAAAGCAGGGTTGTTCTTCTATTAACATAAATAAACCCTTATAGGAAAGGGCTTTAAAAAGTTTGGAAAAAATAAAATTGAAAGAAAACAAAATTTGTCCATGAATTTTTTTTTTTTTAAGTCTCCTTCTACTTGCCTGTAACTATACAAGTGTTCATGCAACTTGTCATGTTAACAAATCATTCCATGGAGATTTTGGCATGGACTATTGCTCACTTATAAAACAATTCTTAAGTACAGAATTTTATTGGGGAGAAAACAGACCCCATTTTCAAAGATACAAATATTTTGCAGACAAAGACAGACATGGATCACCCAGGTAAAGGAAATCAAAGACACCATGCTGAGTTCCAGAGTTCTATCTCCATGTGCTGACCTTTTATAGGTCACAGAGAATAAAATAATCTCTTCCCACAACCACAATGACAGGAGCAATCATGCATCACATATGCACATGCTGGGATTATGGAAAGCAGGGAAGGGATTCTTGCTGATAGGAAAATTTACAGCCTGAGGTTCTCAACTAGGGGAAGACAAAGGGCAATGTCCAGGAATGTTCCTGTGAGGGCTGGCTAGGAAGTGGCCCCAAACCGACTTTTAAATATACTGTTTCTAACTTTGGCAGTTAGATGTATTCAAGAAAAATTCACATCTGAACACTTAAAACTTAGGCACAAGATAGAATTAAGCTCTGCCCAGGCTTGAGTCCTTCATAGGCAAAAAACTTCTGATGTCATACTCTCCACCAAGAGCAAAATGTCTTACTGAATGAGATCCCCCCCCCCCACTTTTTCTTCTCCCACTCCTCTCACATTTCTGTGATTAGAGACTGCTGTATTCAGTCTTGTTTTTGTTGGTCCCACTTTTTCTTCTCCCATTTTAGACCTCAGCATTGTCTGTTAAGTCTTGTGAAAGTGACTCCCCATTTCCAGTGCACCCAGGAACTGAAGAGTGTTGTACCAAAGAGGGCCTGGAACGGAAGCTCTGTATGGCTACCCTGAAGCATCAACCACAAGAATTTCCTACCTATGTAGAGCCAACAAATGATGAAATCTGTGAAGCATTCAGGAAAGATCCAAAAGAATTTGCTGACCAGTAAGCTGCTTTAATTTTAAGTAAAATTTTAGGTCACAAAATATCAGAAATGGTTCTAATGTAGCCCCTTATTCTATCTCAAACCATTTGGCGATTTTGGTTTGAGCTCTTCCAATTAAAAGGAACTTGGCTATCACCCAATCTAGACCACTTTCCTGTCAGCACTGGTTATAAGAAAAAGTTTTCTCAGACAGATAAAATCTGTTCCCCAATTTCCTACTCCCTAGTTCTGATTCTATTATCTGAAGCAGAATCGTTTAGATAAGTCTCCACATGGCATATTTTCATGTATTTGATAACATCTATTATGATTCCCCTATGCTAAGGATTCCCTTATGCATACTCTAAATGAAAGAATAAATTTTATTTTACTGCATTCCTTTTAAAACTTCATTTCTAATTAAACATGACAACCTTGTTTCCCCATTCACTTCTGTAGTGTATTCACTGCCAGAAAAAGTTGTGAATATGATAAATGTTATGCTACATAAGTGAGTATGTAACTTTGAACTTATGTTTAACACGCCTGATTAGCCAGATTATACACTGACTATATTAACCTTAGGAAATCATAAAAATATAAAAATGGGAAAATCCAATTTAATATAATATGTTTACAAAAATTAAAAGCAATGACATTCAAAGTGGCTTTAAATAAAATTCATATAGCCTTATTCTTGTAAAAAGAAAACATGTAACAAAATTCAAAATTATATTTAAAAAAAAGACCCAGTTTACTGACTGATCAGAAAGAGACTGGAGGAATCCAAGACTTTGGCCCTCCACCTTCAGGTCTGGAAAGGAATGCACCCTCATGGCCCAATTTCCAGTCAAGCAGCAAATAGGTATAAAGGGGGACAACACCACTAGTAAGGTATGTTCATCATGAAATGATAAATCATTCAAAATCAAAAGAGTAGCACTTACCTAAGGACACATATAATAGGGGATGGGAAGGTGGGTGGAATGGAAATAGGAAACACAGAGAGGAAGTGGTCTAACTGAAGGAGATTGCAATCATTGGGATGAAACAAACTATGATTTGTTGAATGTAAAACTGATGACCTTTTCTGTAAACCTTCACTCTATTCACAATAAAAAGATTTTTAAAAGTAAATACTCTTCCAAAAAATAAACTTATATACAACAATTGTCTAAGATAGTAAATTTAAGTGGGTAATAATGAAGGTTAATTCTTGAATTACACCCATTTTAAGTTATTCAATCAACATCAAAAAGAGCTATTAGGTGCCATGCACTTGGCCAAAGGCTAAGTGAATGAATGGACAAATAACTACTCCACTCAAGCAGTTCACATGGGAATTTAAGGAAGAATTTATTTTTTAAGTGAAAACATTAATTAAAAATGATTTCAGTATTTTGACTCTAAGTCCTTAGTGATTTTTAGAACTTAAAACTATAACACACAAGTAACATTCAAACTTTCTCCAAGAAAAAATACTTTTAAAAAGTAGAATATGTTTCTGACAACTCTTCTGTTTTCCCGCCAACAGATTTATATATGAGTATTCCAGTAATTATGGGCAAGCTCCTTTGCCACTTTTAGTCAATTACGTCAAGAGTTATCTCTCTATGGTAGGCTCCTGCTGTACTTCCTCAAGACCAATTGAATGCTTTTTGAAAGAGGTAAGTACCAATTTATTTATTATATAACCAGTAAGCTAGTTATCATGGAGTCAATTCCAACTCATTAGGAAGCCATACTTGTCAGAGTATATTTGTGTTCTGTAGCGATTTCAATGACTGAGTTGTTAGAAGTAGATTTCTTTTGAGGTGCTGCCAAATGGATTAGAACCTCCAAGTTTCAGTTAGCAACTTAGTTCACTGTTTGCACCACCTAGGGACTCCATTCATTATATAGTTATGTTATATTTCTTTCTTAGTATGGTGCTGTAGGATAAGCACTGAACTTCTAACTGTACAGTTAGAGGGTCACACCCACCAGTTGCTCCTTGGAAACCCTATTCAGGATTGCTATGAGTCAAAACCAATTCAACAGCTCTTAGCAACAATAATTTCTTTTTATTCTAGGGCAGTCCTTTTAACTAGTAAAAGTTTTGATTCAAGGATTAGTAAAGTTTCAAAAATGCTTCCCTTGTATTTTATTATTTGGAAACTAAATACTACATCTGTAAAAAGAAATATCAATAACTTCCTTTAGTCAGAATTCAGTTTCTTTTTTAAACAATAATCATTAACTAAATTTCTCTGATTTTACTATCGCTATATATAACATTCAATAGATCTCAATGATCTAATGAGATTCTTTCACTTGTTTTCTAGAGAATACAGATTAAACATTTATCACTTCTAACCACTATGTCAAATAGACTCTGCTCACAACATGTTGCTTATGGAAAGGATAAATCAAGACTCAGGTAAAATAATTATAATAATAAAAACACCATCAGTATGTTTCTCTGTTTCTCCACGTTTCCCCATAATATTCAAAGCA
>NW_006408938.1:197221-205204 GCF_000296735.1 Chrysochloris asiatica | reverse complement strand
GAGTGAACAGTTGCTGGATAAGGATACCATGTTTGGTAAGACGGAGGGTCAGAGAAAAAGAGGAAGACCCCCAACAAGATGGATTGGTCAGGTGCCGGCATTGATGGACTCAAGTGTGGCAGCGGTAGTGAGGTTAGCCTGGGATGGGACATTGTTTCGTTCTGCTGTGCATGGGGTCGCTATGAGTCAGTTCCGACTTGATGGCACCTAACAACAACAACAACAATGCTTGTAATCAGTGATTGTAGTATGCCACAATATTCATGCTATTATATTACTCAAAACCAACACTCATTTGTCAGGTTTTCTTACTGTGGTAGCTTGTGTGTTGCTGTGATGTTGGAAGCTATGCCACTGGTATTTTAAATATCAGCAGGATCACCCATGGTTCTTTGGTTTCAGTTGAGCTTCCAGATTAAGATAGACTAGAAAGAAGAAGAGACAGATTACTTCTGAATGTTCAGCCACTGAAAACCTTATTAATAGCAGCAGAACACTGCCAGATATAGTGCCAGAAATTGACAATATGATGAATACCACCAACATATACCTCAGGTTGGAAGGCACTTCTAATGCAACTAAGGAAGAACTGTTTCCTCAAAGTAGAGTTGACCGCAATGAAGCAACTGGACTAAAACTTTTGGGACCTTCATTTTCTGATGTGGCAGAGCTCAAAATGAGGAGAAAGAGTTGCAAGTATCCATTAATAATTAGAACATGGCTTGTACAAAGTAGGAATCTAGACAAATTGGAAGTTGTCAAAAATGTAATGGAACACATAAACATCAATATCCTAGGAATTTGTGAGTTTAAATAGACTGGGATTGGCTATTTTGAATGTAACAATCCAATGGTTTACTCTGCCAGGAACAACAAAAGAAAATTTCAAAGTCTATCTTTAAGTGTAGTATTGTCTGAGATCCGATAATGTCCATATGCCTACAAGAAAGACCAGTTAATACCACTGTTTTTGTATTCAAATTTATGCACCAACCACAAAAGCCAGTGATGATAAAAATGAAGAATTCTATTGATATCTTCAATCTGAAACTGATCAAACATACAATCAAGATGTATTGATAATTAATGGTGAATGGAATGCGAAGATTGGAAACAAAGAGGAAGGGCTGGTAGTTGGAAAATATTGCCTTGGTGATAGAAATGATGCTGGAGATCACATAATAAATTTTGCAAGATCAATGTCTTATTCATTGCAAATGCCTTTTTTAAAAAAACATAAAAGATGACTATACACATGGGCCCCAACAGAGGGAATACACAGAAATCAATTTGACTATATCTGTGGTAAGAGACAGTGGAAAAGCTCAATATCATTAGCCAAAACAAGGACATGGGCAGCCTATGGAACAAATCATCAGTTGCTCATATGCAAGTTTAGGCTGAATCTGTAAAAAGTTCAAACAAGCCTATCTGTTACTGTTGTTAAGTGCTGTCAAGTTGGTTTCCACTTATAGCGCCCATGTATATGGTTTGCAAGGAGCAGTTGGTGGGTTAGAATCATTGACTTTATGGTTCACAGTCAAGTGCTTATCTTAAAGTGTCAAATAAAAGCCAAATTATGTCCGTGAACATATCTCACCTGAATTCAGATACTCTCTGAAGAACAGATTTGATGCATTAGATGCTAATAACAGAAGTCTAGAAAAGCTATGGGATGACATAAAGAACATCATCCAGGTAGAAAACATGTCATTAAAAAGAGAGGAAAGAAAGAAAAGATCAAAATGGATGAAACTAGCTCTAAGCATAGATTTGCTAAAGCAAATGGAAGAAATGAGTATGTAAAAAAAGCTGCACAGAAAATATC
Source organism: Chrysochloris asiatica (assembly GCF_000296735.1). Lineage (NCBI taxonomy): Eukaryota > Metazoa > Chordata > Mammalia > Afrosoricida > Chrysochloridae > Chrysochloris > Chrysochloris asiatica. The sequence goes on along the minus strand of NW_006408938.1, from coordinate 203,376 downwards.
AAAGGGCAGCTCTCGAAGACAAAGTCAAGTATTATAATGGAATGTGTAAGTAACGAGTTAGAAAAACAAAAGGAAGATCATGCTTACAATTTCTCAAGATGAAAAACTTGATGAAAAATTTCAAGCTTCAGTTTGCAATACTGAAGAATTCTATGGGCAATCTGTGTTGGAAGAAATACATCCAGAATGCTCCTTAGAAGTCAGAATGGATAGACTTCATCTTTCATAATTCAGTCATATTATCAGAAAGTACCAGTCCCTAGAGAAGGATATCATGTGTGGTAAAGCGAAGGGTCAGAAAAAAGAAGATGCCCAACGAGATGGATTGGCACAGTGGCAGCATCAATGGGTTCAAATGTAGCAAGAATTGTGAGGTTGGCACAGGATCAGACAGTGTATTTTTCTGTTGTCCATAGCATTGCTGTGAGGTGGTACTGATCTATGACACCTAACAACAACAACAGCGATGGACAAAATATTGATTGATGCAGAAAGCATCAAAAGAAGATGGAAGGCACACAGAGTCACTGTATCAAAAAGAAATGGATGAAGATTAGCCATTTTAAGAGGTAGCATATGATCAAGAGCCAATGGTACTAAAGAAAGAAGACCCTGTTGCACTGAAGGTATTGGCAAGAAACACGGCTTTAAGAGCTGAAGGAACACAAATTGAAATCTTTCAACAAACTGATACAGCATTGAAGACAGTCACTCATCTGTGCTAAAAAAAAAAAAAAAAAATTTGGAATATCTGGTCAACAGATTGAAAGAGCTCCGTATTTGTGTCCATTCCAAAGAGAGGTGAACTAACAGAATGCAAAAATCATCAAAGAATATCATTAATATCACAAGCAAGTAAAATTTTGTCGAAGATAATTTTTTAATGCTTGCAACTATACCTAAACATGGAACTGTCAGAAATTCAAGCTGTTTTCAGAAGAGGATGTGAAACAAAGATATCATTGCTGACATCAGATGGATCTTGGATGAAAGTAGAGATTACCAGAAAGATACTTGCTTGTGGTTTAGTGACTATGCATGGCTTCTCACTGAGTTGTTCATGACAAGCTATGAATTATATTTCAAGGAATGGGTCTTCCAGAGCATGGACATAGACCAAGAGGGAGTCATTAAAACAGAACAAAGAGGTAATATTTTAAAATCCGAAAAGGTGTGCACCAGGGTAGTATCATTTCACCATGTTTATTCAATCTCTATGTTGAAAAAATAATCCAAAAATATAGATTATATTAAGAAGAACATTGCATCAGGATTGGAAGAAGATGCATTAATAAACTGTGACATGCAAATGATTCAATCTTGCTTGCTTAAAGTGAAGAGGACTTAAAATACTTACTCTTGAAGGTCAAAACCACAGCCTTCAGTACAGATTGCACCTCATTGTAAAGAAACAAAAATCACTACCACTGGATAAATAAATATCAACATGATAAATGAAGAAAAGTTTGACATTATCAAAGACTTCATTTTGCTTGGATCCACTATCAGCACTTATGGAAGCAGCAGTCAACAAATCAAATTACATATTGACTTAGGCAAACCTGCTTGCTGCACAAGACTGCTTTAAGGTGTCCAAGAGCAAAAATGTCAGTTTGAGGACTAAGTTGTGCCTGACCCAAACCATAGTATGTTCAACAGCTTCATATGCATGTGAAAGTTAGACAGTGACTAAGGAAGATCATTGAAGAATTGATGCATTTGAATTACAGTGTTAGAGAAGATTATCGAAAGTACCATTGACTGCCATAAAAACAAACAAATCTGTGTTGGAAGAAGTACAGCCAGAATGCTTCTTAGATGCCAAGATGGCCAGAATTTGTTTCTCTTACTCAGGACATATTATCAGAAGGGACCAGTCACTGGAGAAGGACATTATGCTAGGTAAAGTGATGGATCAGTGAAAAAGAGGAAGACCACCAAAGAGATGGATTGGAACCATGGCAACAGCAATGGTCTCAAGCATAACAATGGTTGTGAGGATGGTGCAAAACCAGAAAGTGTTTCATTCTATTGTGCACATAGGGTTACTGTGAGTTGAAACAGCACCTAAGAACAACAACTCCTCAAAAGAATAGCTGGTTATTTTTCCTTATAAAACATGAATATTACAGAACTAGATTATATTATAAAAAATGAGATTTGCTTTTAGTGAACCTTGTCCATATATTTTTCTGCATGGAACAATTTGTAGACCAGTGGAAAGCATATACCCAATTCTCATATTTCAAACATAAAAATTAAACATATCATCTTTTTGTGCATCATACATTATTTGCTTTGCTTAAATTTTTCTTGGAATGATACATCCTAAATTTTTAACTTGTTATACTCTCAGTGTATCGAACTATTAAAACATAGAAATTTATCTTTTAAAGTGCTCAATTAATCATATATTTATATTGATATCGATGCCATGAATTTACCCAAAGAAATAGTTTTAGGTGTGAACAAGAGTTAACTACAAAGTATTCCTGCTACAATGTTTTGCATAGGAAGAAAGATGACCATTCTTTAAATATCCTTTGAATAAATAATTGCTCAAATTTATTATGGTGATTTTAAATGAAAGAATCCCATGTAGTTTGTTAAAATTCTATTGTAAAAGAATCTTTATAATATGAAACTTATTCCTAATATATTAATTGAAGAAATTCATATATGAGAATTACGTATCAAAGTGTAATTAATTCCATTCGCACATGTAAACCTTATGAAGTACTTAACAGTCAAACACCAAAACCAATTTTTTTTTTTTTTTAACTCTGTGGCTTAGGATGATTCACCTTTACTTTTCATTTATTTCATCTGTATTTAGTAAGTGAATTTCTTTAAATATATTTAAGAGGATGTTGTGAATCACAGAAACACAATTTTGCCTTTGAATAGAGAAATATGATTGTTTTCTTTATTTCTGATTTAGATGTGATGTTTTAACAGCATGCTTCAAACAATTAGATCTGACCAGAAGTGAAGCACATGAGTATTTAACACTTGAAAAGATGCATTGGTGCTGAAGTTTTTTGTTTTCTTTAGTCAACAGCTTTGGCATATAGAATCCATAGCATGACAGATATGTTCCATGCAACTGTTGAGGCTCAAGCATTAAAGTCTAGTATCATTCCTCAAGACAGTGTGGTCATAATGAAAAGAAAAAAGTTAACAGTGTTGGTTGCTAACAAACTCATTTTTAACTGCTTAGCCATCTTATAAAATTAGCCCAAAAAGCACCTACTGCTGATCTGGAGGATGTTTTGCCACTAGCTGAAGATGTTACTAACATTCTTTCCAAGTGCTGTGAGTCAGCTTCTGAGGACTGCATGGCAAAGGAGGTAAGAGAAACCCTCATTGTGACCAGCATCATGGACCTTGCTATTTATGCCTTTGACTGAGTGGCAGACACTCTTCTAAGCTGTTTTCCACATGTATCATCTCAATGAATACTCAAACATAACCTATGAGATGTATTGTTAGCTCCATCTTAATAAGTGAGAAAACTGAAGACTGAACAAATTTCAACAACTCAAGGTCACACAGATAGTAAATGTCATGCTCCATACTCAAGGACAAGATTATTTGATTCTTAAGATCTTGTTCTACCTGAACTGTCCAAAATAATATCCACTACAGGTAGGATGCTGTGGAATAAGCACTTCACTGCTAGTCCCATGGTCGGAGGTTTTAACCCACCAGCCATTCCTTGGAAACCAACTTCACAGCACTTAGCATAAAAACAATAACAAAGTATATGGTTACTTAAATTGAATTATAACTAATCAAAATTAAACAAAATATCCAATACAATTCTTCCATGATACTAGCCACATTGCAAGTGTTTAAGTGCTCATTAGTTTTGGATAGCACAGATATCAATGAGTTCCACCATTGCATAAAGGCTTGTTGGACAGTGCTACATATTATTTTAATAGAAGTTATTGATACTTTTATAGTATCTTCCATGGTTTGATGTTTCCATTTTTTTCAACATTTTTCATTTACATATCATTTCAAGTTGATAGAAATTTCAGCAACTTTATAGATGCAAAGTTTCCCAAATCTGACAAAAAAAAAAACCTTGACGTTTTGCTTTAGATAAAGGTTGGTACTCCAAAATCTTAGCAACTTCTTTAAGAAAAGGTTTGTGTTAACCTTTTTGTGTGTTTTTTTCCAACAATGTTTGTGTTACTATGTGGTTTTTTTTTTTTATAATCTGTTTGATAATGCCTAAGAAGGACTATTGCATGTATTAAATTTAACTAGCTAAATGTACTATATATTTATTTAGTCAGTACACAATTATCAATTTTGATTGTCTTAATTTTTCAACATTTTAAGCAATATTAGATTTAACAGCATTATAGCTACATTTTCCCTTATGCAAAATGTTTTCTGAGGATAAATTCTTATAATGTGAAATTATAAATTTCTAAGGTTTTTAATACATATTAATAAATTACCTCCCAAATCAATTGTACCAACTTAATTTCTGAGAGCATTCATGCTGTCTTTCACAAGCATGCTGTCAGGAATTTTGGATGTATCTTACTTTTAATTAAACCAGTCAGGAAACTAACTGCACATTCATCATTCTTTTTTGTAGTTGCCTGAACACACGGTAAAAATCTGTGACAATTTATCCACCAAGAATTCTAAATTTGAGGACTGTTGTCAGGAAAAGACACCCATGGACATTTTTGTGTGCACTTACTTCATGCCAGCTGCTCAACCACTCAAGTTGCAGGCAGTTGAATTGCCCACAGAGAAAGATATGTGTAATAAAGGGAACACCAAAGCCAAAGACCAGTAAGTACAATTGATTAGAAATGTGTTTTCCTTATCCAGACAAAGAAGAATCATATTGTGAGTCCAGAATGAGGGAAGCTATGCTGTCACTCAGCTAATTTCAAATGAAGGCCTGGTTTTTGAGGGTTTTAAGTACTGGTTAATTGATTTTGAATGACTTCTTGAAATTAAACAAACAAACAAGCAAAAAACCTTAATAACCTGTTTTAAATAATGGAAAATTGAGTTTAAATGAATTGAGGATAGGGAGAAAGAAGTCTGGGGTTTTCAATTCTGCCTCCTCTAATAGACTGTGTATAACCCAAAGAAGTACCCTAATTATTTTTAGCTTTATTCTCTTCTTAATTAAGAATTATACTGTGCTACTTGCTCCACTAGTTGCTAATGAGAATCAAATGTAGAAATACATGTGCAAATACATGCAAAAACACATTTATGTACCTTAAAATGCTATAAATGCATAAAATATTATCATGGTACCAAAAATACTTATAATATTATTTATCAGCTTAATCATATTCCAGTTCAGAGTCACAAATAAAAAGAATAAATTATACATTTGATAATTAACATTTTATATTAAAAAGGTCACAAATATATATTTTTCTATTGATATACAAAATGCATTTTTATATCCCTAACAATTAAATTAAAACAAAATTAAATGGGAAGAATGGTAAAACTTTACCTGGTTTCATCCAACTAAAAAAAGGAACTAAAATAAATACACTGTTGTTCCCATACACTCTGAGTTACATACTTCATGAGTATGTATTTTCATATGTAAAAGGATTTCACAAACAGGTTGAAGAAGCAAATTGTAATATCGATTATCACTATCAAACAGCAGACTTTGGGCCAGAATAAAACTCTTACTTACATTTCTCTAAATACTCATTGTTTTAATGGAATAAGATATACTGGTAGAATTTATAAACTTTTATTTGTATGGAAAAGTTACTTACAGGACCTTCTTGGTATTTTTATAGGGTCAATTACAATTGCACAAGAACATATATTTACATTGTCGTCAGTTTGTTATTAGTTACAACCAAGTCAGTTCTGACTCATAGGGAGCCTGTATAGAATTTCTGAAGCTATAAATCTTTATGGGAGCAGAAAGCTCCATCTTTCTCTATGGGAGCAGCTGATGGGATTGAAATGCTGACCTTGTGGTTAGCAGTACAGTGCTTATACTTCAGAACCACAAGCACTCATATATATGTTCAACCATTTTAAGAGGTAATATGTTATCTATCTATCTATCTATCTATCTATCTATCTATCTATCTATCTATCTATGTTGTTGTTGTTATGTGCCATCGAGTCGGTTC
>NW_006408938.1:188775-196874 GCF_000296735.1 Chrysochloris asiatica | reverse complement strand
CCAACCTCAAATTCTTTGCTACATTTGAGCCCATTGCTGCTGCCACTGTGCCAATCCATCTTGTTGGGGGTCTTCCACTTTCCTCTGACCCTCCATTTTAAAAAGCATGATATCCTCCTCTAGGGACTGGTCCCTCCTGACAATATGTCTGGAATTTGAGAGACAAAGTCTGCCCAGCCTGGCTTCCAGGGAGTATTCTGGCTGTAGTACTTCTTGCAGCACAGATTGGTTTGTTATTTGGCAGTCCATGGTACTTTTAATATTCAACTCTAACACCATAGCTCAGATACATCAATTCTTCCATGGTCTTCCTCATTCACTGTCTAACTTTCACATGCATATGAGATTATTGAAGATACTATGGCTTAGGTCAGGCTCACCTTAGCCCTCAAATGGACATCTTTGCTCTTCAACACTTTAAAGAAGTCTTGTGCAACAGACTTGCTTAATGCAATACATTGTTTTATTTCTTGACTGCTGCTTCCATGAATGATGATGGTTGATCCAAGTAAATGAAATTTTGACTTCAATCTTTTCTCCATTTACGATGATGTTACTTATTGGTCCAGTGATAAAGATTATTGTTTTCTTTACATTGAGGTGCAACCCATATTGAGGGCTGTGGTGTTTGATCTTCATCAGTAAGCATTTTAAGTCCTCTTCACTTTCAGCAAAAAAGGTTGTAGCATTGGCATATCATAGGTTGTTAATGAGTCTTCCTCTATACTGATGACACATTTTTCTTCTTATAATCCAGTTTTTGCTCAGCATACAGATTGCATAAATATGGTGAAAGAATATTACCCTGGTGCACACCTTTCCTAATTTTAAACCAGTCAGTGTTCCCTTGTTCTGTTCAAAGAACTAACTCTTGGTCTATGTACAGGTTCCTCATGAATACAATTAATATTTTTGGAATACGAATTCTCCACAGTGCTGTCCATACTTTATGATACATGAAAAAACAACATCTTTCTAGTATTCTCTGATTTCAGCCAAGATCCATCTTTCATCAGCAATGATAATCCTCATTCCACATCCTCTTCTGAATCAGGCTTGAACCTCTGAAAGTTTTCTGTCAATGTGTGCTTGCAGCATTTTTTAAAGTATCTTCAGAAAAATTTTACATGCATGAGATATTATTGGTTTTGTTCAATGATTTCTGCAATCCATTGGGTTACCTCTCTTTGAAATGGGCACTGTTTGGGATCTCTTCCAGTCACTTGGCCATGTAATTATTTTCCTCCAGTGCTTCATAAGTTTATGGAAGCCTTCAATTTGTATTCCATCAATTCCTTAAGATTTGACTTTGCCAATACTTTCAATACACATCTTGGACTTCTTCCTTCATTATCACTGGCTCTTGATAACATGTTACCTCTTAAAATGGTTGAACATCAACCTGTTTATTTTGATACAATGACTCTGTATATTCATTCCATTTTCTTTTGATGCTTTCAGCATTATTCTATATTTTGCCCATATAATCCTTCAATATTGAAGTGGAGGCTTGGATTTTTTTTTTTTCAGTTTCATCAGCTTGAGAAATGCTGAGTGTGTTCTTCTCTTTTGCTTTTCTAACTCTAGTTCTTGGCACATTGTGTTATAATACTTGACTTTGTCTTCTTGAGCTGCTCTTTGAAATTTTCTATACAGTTCTTTTACCATTTCTTCCATTTACTTTAGCATTTCTATGCTAGAGAGTAAGATTCAGGGTCGTTTCTTGGTCTTTTCCTTCTTTCTTGTCTTCTTAATGACCTTTTGCTCTCTTCCTGTATGATGTTCTTGATGTCATCCCACAATTCTTCTTGTCTTCAGTCTTTAGTGTCTAATGCATCAAATCTGTTCTTCAGATGATCTATAAATTCAGTAGGGATATATTCAAGATCATATTTTGACTCTTGTGTCCTTTTTTTTTTTAGTTTTTTTTGTGAACTGAGTTATAGTTTACATGGGAGAACATCGGCTTTACATCATCATTTCATTGCAATGGTTACAATCTTCTCCGTGCATCATCATTCAACCATATTTGCTCCCATTTGCTCTGTTTTCTTTTGGGGGTAAGAGGATGTATACTGAAACACTCAGGAATATATAATAATTTAAACAATCAAAGGGCACATTCTTTCCATGAGTCCCTCCCTTTCCATGAGTCTAGAGTCCTCAGCTGCTCCCTCTCTCTATGTCTTTATCTCTGCCTCCATTTTTGTGGAATTGTTTTAATTTTCATCAGTTTCAGCCTGAACCTGCATATGGGTAATTAATAATCTGTTCCGCAAGCTGTCCCTGGCCAAATTTTGGCTGATGATATGGAGCTTTTTCATTGTCTCTGCCCACAGATGTAGTCAATTTTATTTCTGTTATTCCATGTGGATAGTCATCTTTACAGTGTTTTTAAAAAGGTATTTGCAATGAAGAAGTCTTGTAAAATTATTTCATACAATCTCCAGCATCATTTCTGTCACCAACGCCGTATTTTTCAACTAATGATCCTTCCTATTTGTTTCAAATCTTTGCATTCCAGTCACCAGTAATTAACAATACATCTTGACTGCATGTTTGATCAATTGCTAACTGAAGAAGTTTGTAGAATTCTTCAATTTCATTTTCACTGGCTATAGTGGTTGGTGAATAAATTTGAATAATAGTTGTATTAACTGGTCTTCCTTGTAGGTTTATGGATATTATCTTAGCACAGACAGTGTTGTACTTCTAGACAGATCTTGATATGTTGTTTTTGATGATGACTGTGATGCCATTCCACCTCCATTCATGTGATTGTCAGATTCAGAAATGACCAATGCCGGTTCACTTCAGTTCCTTAATGCCTAAATATTGATGTTTATGCATTCCATTTAATTTTTGACAATTTCCAATTTGCCTAGATCCATACACTCTATGTTCTGATTATTAATGGATGGCTACAGTTGTTTCTTTTTGTATTGTGTTGTGTCCCATCATCAGATGAAAGTCCTGAAGGCCTTACTCCGTTCACATCATCAGTCAACTCTATTTTGAAAAGGCAGCTCTTCCCCAGCCACATTTTAAGTGTCTTCCAGTTAGAGGGGCTCATCTTCTGGCACTACATCTGATAATACTCTGATGCTCTTCATCATGTTTCTACATTCAATATTCTTGTGCTGACTGTGTTCCATTGTTATTCATAAGGTTTTAAGTGACTAAATATTCAGAAATGGTCTGTCTCTCCTTCTTCCTAGTCTGTCTTCTTCTGGAAGTGCAACTGAAACTTGTCCACTGTAGGTTACTCTTCTGGTACTTAAAATACCCATGGAATAGATTCCAGCATCACAGCACCACACAAGACATCCCAGTATGCCAAACTGACAGATGAACATTGTATATATATATATGTGTGTGTGTGTGTGTGTGTGTATTGTTATCATTGATAAGTGCCGTCGAGTCAATTTTGACCCATATCGACTATGTATTAGGTTTCCTAGGAGTGGTTGGTGAGCTTGAACCACTGACCTTGTGGTTCAAACTGAATTTGCAGTCCAGCATGCTAGCCCACAGAGCCACATCAGGACTCCTGTATACAGACGTATAAGTGTATGTATGTGTATATATCTATATCTATATCTATCTATATCTATATCTATACCTATAGAGAGAGTATATGAATATGACAGATGCCTTGATGGTACAGTGGTTAAGCACTCAGCTACCAATCGGTTGGTGGTTAGATCTCTCCAGCAGCTCCACAAGAGAAAATTGTGACAGATTGCTTCCCTAAAGACTGCAACCTTGGAAACTGTTCTACCCTGTCCTATAAAGTCACTGTGGGTAGGAATTGACTTAAAGAATGACAAGGGTTCTGGTGTTTGTATATGAATGTACATGCAATACAAATTAAGTACTTTAATTAGGTATTAACTAGCCATAGTATCTTCATCCAAAACAACTATAATTTGCATTTGAAAGAAAATCTTATATATGATATAATTTTATATAACCAATGAAAATCTTACATAATCCTAACCTGTTGATTTGGGTGTCAATGCTGGCTAAAAATTTCTTTTAAAATAAGACCAAAAGACCATGTTTTTGCCACTATGATGGATATGCCACACTTCAAAACATGAAAACATACACAGATATCTACACATATCTTACAACATATTATCCATTTTTTTCTCTTATACCAGATATATATTTGAACTAAGCAGGAGGACTCATATTCCAGAGGTATTTCTCAGTAAAGCACTTGAACCAACCCTAAAAAGTCTTGAAGAATGTTGTGACTCTGGAGACTACACTGCCTGTTTTTTAGCTAAGGTATAATTTGTGAGATTTTTTTTTTTTTGTCAGCATTGGTATAAACCAGAGGTTTGCAAACTGCTAAAATCAAATCTGATCTGAATCCCATTTCTATAAAGCCTGTGAGCTAAAATATGTGCTTTTAATACGCTAATGGGTGAAAAACATTTTAAAGAATAATTATATGATATATAAAAGATATGAAATTCAGATCTCAGTGTTCATGAATAAAATGTTACTGTAGCATTGTTATGTTCATCCACTTATGCATTTTTAATAGCTGCTTTTGCTCTGTAAAAATGCAGTTGAGTATTTGTGACAGAGACCATATTGCATGCAAAGTCTAAAATATTTATTAACTGTCTCTTTTTAGAAAGCAAACTTGCTGATGTCTATTGTATACATTAACATGGTATTCTGATTTAATATGCTCTTGGAAGAGTGTTTCAAGACAAAGAATTTGGTTAGCAAGCAATGTTTCATTACAGGGTCCTCTATTGAAGAAAGAACTATCTTCTTTCATTGAAAAAGGACAAGAACTATGTGCTGACTATTCTGAAAACACATTTACTGAATACAAGAAAAAGTAAGGATCTTGTTTTGGCTATATTTTCCAAATGTATTATTAATATTTACCTGATATTGTGACTTGAAAGCATAAAATATGCAAAGTGAGCAATAAAAAGATGAGGTACAAAAAGTAAAAGAGTAGAAGCTAAAATCTGGGCAGAAGAAGCAAAGTGTTCATTTTTGGGGGAAAATATCATGTATATCAGGTGAGAGGTCAATTAGAACACAGCCACAAAAATGTAAATTACAAAGCCTCCATGAAAGGATTTGGTTATAACCCTGCTGAAATGTTATTCACTTTGTGGCATCTAAAAATGGAAGCCAGTCATCACCAGCATGCATTCCCTTTAAGCTGGAAATAAACAAGTTAATTAATTGTCAATAATGTTGAAGTCCTGGTGTGGTGCTATAGGATAAGCACTAGACTGGTGGTTCAAAACCACCAACCTCTCCTTGGAAACCCTATATAGAGTTACTGTGAGTTGGAACTGACTGGATGACACGTAAGGTAAATAACAACAATGTTGTTATTTAGTCATGTGTCTCAATTAAGAGGAGGAGAAAGCATTTAATTGCAAGGAGATGTTAACACTAAAGCTATAAGCCAGAAAAATAAAAGATATTGCACTACATTCCTACAAAAAGTCTCTGCTGAGAAAGTCATGTAATCCCTAAATTTCTTTTATTAATAAATAAATTTGATCCATTTCAAATATTTTTAAACAAGTAAACAAAAATAGATATCGATAAAAGTATTATTTAATGAACCCAGAAAGTGGATATCCTAGCCAATGAGTCCCTATTAGATTTGCATTTTTGTTGTTGATGGTAGTAAGTGCCATCAAGAGATAGGCTTTCCAAGGAGCAGCTGTTGGATTTGAACTGGCTACCTTTTTGGTTAACCTTGCAGGGCTTATCCTACAGAACAAAGCTCTAAATGAAAAACTGTCAGAATCATATATTCAGAATGGTTATTACCCAGTTTTCAGAAACTTTTTCATATTATAATCTAATAGACCATTATGGACAGAGTGTAGAATAATGTTAAGCAGAAAATTCATGATTAAGTTTTATATCAATAATTCTAGATGCCAGAATTGTGCAGCACAATTAATAGTCTAGATTCCAGATGAATTAACATCTGTGGGCATTAAATGTTCAAAAATTGAGAGTATTGATTTAGGGTAGCTGAACTCTTCCACTTCCCCCCCAATGTTTTCTTTTTTCTTTTTTTTACACCTATCCCTTGGGTTTCCTCTGACCTTACTAACCTACTGGTGTTAATAATGAATTTATGAGCAAAATGAATCCCCTCACCTTCTTTCCCTTCCTGTATCCATTTTGCCAATCCCCAACTCTTTGAAAATTGGAATCTCTTCTATTTCCCATTACCCCATGCTGGATTGGCAGTTATTTCTTGGAGAAAGTCATAAAGTCAGGCTGAGTTATCTATTATGAATAGGGAAAGACATTCAGTTCATAGACTGTTCAAATTGGGAGAGATTCAAGAGATAGTAAGGCTTATCCCCATCTTAAAAGTGAGATTTGTCATTTGTTACAACCAGTTATAATTGTTTGACAATTGATTTAGCTCATAGTGTCTCCATGTGTGTCGCTGTAGAACTGTGTTCATTAGGACTTCCCATGTTGGTTGCTGTTATGTGCCGTCAAGATGGTTCCAGCTGTATAGAGTTTCCAAGGAGCGGCTGGTGATTTTCAACCACCAACCTTGTGGTTCAAACCAACCTTGCTTTATCTCACAGTGCCACACCAGGGTGTTCCATAGCGTATTCCAAAAAGCTTGATAATCGTATGGCAAAAAAACAAGAATCAAAGTTATCTGAACACTATTTCATTCTTTTTTAGCATGTATGTTGAAAAGTAGACTGAGAGGAAAATTATGTAAAATTTAAGAGAACTACAACAACAACAAAAAGTGGCATAAGGAGATAATTTAAGGTGTTTGAAATCTAGAACTAGAAAGCTGGTGAAATCCCATAAAAATAGAAGAGGGAAGTCATTCATATTGAAATAACTGAGCAAATTGAAGTGGAAAGGTAATAATTAAAATTATAAGCAAATTGCATGTTTACTTTCATAGTCATAGTTTTCACTTTTAAATCCCAAATTAAAATCATAAAAGTGTTCTTGAGGGTTGGGTAAAGTATTTCCACATTTATTTCTTTGCTATAAAATATCTGAAGTAATTATCATTTTGCGCTAGGAACATTTACGAATATCCATCTATTAAAACTTTTTATTGAAATGGTTTTTCAGACTTGCAGAGCGACTAAGAGCAAAATTGCCTGACACCACCCCTACTGACCTCGCAAAGCTGGTTGACAAACACTCAGACTTCGCCTCCAAATGTTGTTACATAAACTCACCTCCTCTTTACTGTGATTCAGAGGTAGGGGCATTTAACTCTCTATTTACTATATTATATTCAAAAAACACGATCCAATTACTCATTCCTTTCTTGTTATTGAGTTATCTATATGTAACAGGCTTTTCCTGGTTCTATTATAACTCTGTTTGTTGTCTTTACAATGAAAGCAAAAACACATTTAGAAAAATTGTATCATACCATAACTTCAACCTTAATTATAAAAACTATTAAATATAATTCTGTTATAAAATAATACAGTAAAACAAATGTAACTGAAAAATTACTAAAGGTCATAAAATGTTTCTTCAACATGAATTACATTCAAAAGTTTAAAATATATATATCTTAAAAATGTTATGATTTTAGAGTGCCATTTTTTGTAATTTCAACTTTTTCTTTGACAAATATCAACTAGTTTCCAGTTATGAAAGATACATACACTAGAATTCTTAGAAATATCCTAATTTTCCTTCATATCCTTCCTAAGTTTTATATTTTATATTAATTTTTAATATTATCAATATTGGTAACACCAACTATTTGTCACCATAATTTTCAAAAATATGTAGATGCTGTCTATGTTTAAATGAATTTCAGGAATGATTACTATCTCATTTAATCAAGACTTTTATTTCCTGGGTATGTAATTTAAATTTATATTTTTAAAAAAAGTTTTAAAATTGTTACTTTTTTCAGGACTTTTCTAATGTTTTTCTTACTTATATTCTATTTTTTGTTTGTTTGCTTGCTTGTTTTGTTTTTTAAGGTTTTTATTGTGGATTGAGTAAAAGTTTACAGGGCATATCATCAGTTTTACATTCAACAAATCATATACCTTGTTTCATTACATTGATTATAATCC
>NW_006408938.1:179938-188620 GCF_000296735.1 Chrysochloris asiatica | reverse complement strand
TAGAAATAGTTCGTCTTTCCTTCTTCCTAGTCTGTCTTTGTCTGGAAGCTCATCTGAAACCTGTCCACCATGGGTGACCCTGCTGGTATTTAAAATACCAGTGGCATAGCTTTTAGAATCACAGCAACTCACAAGCCACCACAGTATGATAAACTTATCTAAATTTTCTCCAACACTTGATAGCACAAACATTCTTTACTTCTTGAAAGAATGTGTTTGGTATCTGCAATATATGCTTTTCATTTTCCCTCTAGGATCCTTGCCTTCATTCTATTTCATATTGTCTTCTTCTTCAACCCATCTCTTAAATAACAGCATCCCATAATTTTGGCCTTGGTCCTCCTTACTTTGTATGGCAGCACCATTTCTCATTGACACCTGTGTCTTTAGTCCCCTAATCTCAAACACCATTGGACATCTCACTTCTCAGCTCCAGGTCTACTGGACACCTTATTGTCTCTCAAGGATTTACACTCAACATGCTCAAAAGTCTTCCCACTCTGGCCTCCTCAATTTTGAATATCATTTCCATTTACCAAGTTGTTCAAGTTAAAAATTTAGTGATGCTTGACTTTTCCCTCTCTTTTTCCATACACATGCAATCAAACTGCTGTTCTTGCAGTTCAAACTGACCTTGAGGTTGAGTGTTTATCCTATGGTGCCACGCCAGGACTCCAATCACACTGTTGTTGTTTTGTTGTTAGGTGCCATCAGCTTTGTATCGACTCATAGAGACCCTATGCACAACAGAATGAAACACTCACTGGCCCTGTGCCAACCTCACAATCATTGCTACACTTGAGCCCATTGCTACTGTCACTGTGCCAGTCCATCTTATTGGGGGGTCTTCCTCTTTTTCTCTGACCCTCCACTTTACCTAACATGATATCCTTCTACAGGAACTGATCCTTCCCAAGTGTAAGTCTGAAGTGTGGGAGACAAAATCTTACCATCCTGTCTTCCAAGGAACATTCTGGGTCTGCTTATTTCTACATAAACTGGTTTGTTGTTGTGAAAGTTCAATATTCTTTTCCAACACCATAACTCAAATACATCAATTCTTCTACGGTCTTTCTTCTTCACTGTTCAACTTTCACTTTTATATAAGGTTGAAAATACCATAGCTTGGGACGGGCACATCTTAGTTCTCAAACTGGCATCTTTACTCTTGAACACTTTAAAGAAGTCTTTTGCAGCAGATTTGCCTAATGCAATACTTCGTTTGATTTCTTAAATGCTGTTTCCATGAGTGTTTATGGATGATCTGAGCAAAATTCAGTCTTCGACAACTTCAATCTTTTCTCCATTGATAAGATTGTTTATTATTGGTCCATTGGTGAGGAATTTTTTTTTTTTTTACATTGAGTTACAATCCATACCAAAGGCTGTGGTCTTTGATCTTCAACAGTAAATATTTTAAGTCCTCCATCAGTACTTCACACCCAATATTGTTTTTACATTGAGGTCAAAATAACCTTTGTAAAATACAAAATGATTTGTATATACCTCCAATAGCTTTATTACTTTTAAATTGAAGCTCAATTTTTTATAGACTATCAAAGTCCTTTATTACCAATACAGTATGATCTTTCATTACTCCTTCCCCTTGTGCCTCCTATTTTGCTTATCCTGAACTATTTGATGTTTTCCAAGCATATCTTACATAAATACCTTTGCATATGATGACTCAGCCTGATTTTCCTACTCCTGGTGTGGCACCATAGGGTAAGCACTGGACTGCTAACTGAAAGGTCAATTATTCAATCCCAATAGCCACTCCTCAGAAACCCTATACAGGGTCACTATGAGTCAGAACTGACTCCACAGCTCTTAACAAATATAGCAATAACTACTCTGTTGTTGTTAACTTGTCAAGTCAGTTGTGACACATAGCATCCCTGTGTTGGGTTTCCATGGAGTGGCTGGTGAATTTGAACTGCCAAACCTGTGGTTCAAATTGACCTTATTGTCGAGTGCTTATCGTACAGCACCATTCTAGGACTCCATAACTACTCTGTTGTTGCTGTTGTTGTTAAGTGCCATCAAGTCAGTTCCGACCCATAGCGACCCTGTGTAGGGTTTCCATGGAGCAACTGGTGAGTTTGAACTGCCGACCTTGCAGTTCAAATGGCTTTGCAATCTGGTGCATTAACCCACAGGGCCATACCAGGACTCCATAACTACTCTAAACTAGGCTAAATTCTCCCCAGGCTTCAGGATTCAATTGTATATCATCTCTTATAGTAATTCTTTTTGGGCACCAAAGCTCCTTTGTGGTCCCATAATATTCTGTGCATATCACAACCACAGCACTTACTAGACTCTATCATCGTTGCTTTTGTACTCTGCTTATTGTAAACTCTTCAAGTACAGAAACAAGGTGTAACCTAATCTATCTGAAGCATGACCACTAAAAAGTGACATAAACTGCATTTTTCAATGTCTTTTCCTCTAAGCAAACTTTCTACTTGATCAAGTAAGCTATAATAAAATTCTTAACAAATTTGATAATAAATTCTTTCATTCACTTTCAGATTGATGTGGAAATGAAAAATACTCTATAGTTCTGATGCTTGAGTGTTCTTAGGTAAGTACAGATATACTTTTCAGTGGCAACAATGATGCTAGCATTTTACAATGTATCTTACAAATCTTTTTAAAAAAATAACTATTCTCTATCTATTCAAACTTATTTTACAGATGAAAATAATAAGAATTTAAAGAAATTAAGACACATAGCTGACTTCTGATACATTTAGAGCTAGAATCAAGGTTTACTAGTGCTCTCTCTATCATTGCCTACTTCTAAGATAATGACATGCATAAAGACCATTTTAGTGATACTGTGATTAATGCACTGGACTACAAGGTTAGTTCAAACCACAAAGTTGACAGTTCATGCTCACCTTGGAAACCCTATACAGGGTTGGTATGAGTCAGAACCAACTCGACAGCACTTAACAACAACAATAAACCTGGTATGACACTCTAGGATAAGCACAGAATTGCTAACTACAATGTTTTTAGTTTAAGCCCACCAGACATTCCTTGGAAGCAGGGTCCTTATGAGTTGGAATTGGCACAACAGCACTTAACAACAATAGTATTATCTATGTGTAAATAAATAATGTAATCATCAATACACAGTATAATAGAGAGACTACGTGTACATATAACTGCATGTTTGGCATAAATGAATTCGTTTAATTACAAATACAGCTATAGAAAAAAAAAAAAAAGAAAACCTTAAGTTTATAGACAGGGTCTCCAGCAAAGTACTTAAGAGAAGGAATTCTTCAAATCAATGCCACACTGTTATATTATTACTTGGTCCTTTCAGATGTTACATTTTAATGCATTAAAAAATGCTTGGTATACGTTTATTCAGACATAACTCCACACCTTAAACTAAAGATGACTTTCATGCTGTATATTTTTGAAAATATATTTTTTCTCTCCAGATTCAGATATATTCATTTAAAAAATCACATCTGAGATTATATTATTAATAAAAATAATGATTTTGTCTTCTCTTATGTCTCAATTGTACTAAAACTTTCAACAATGTAAGCATTTTCAGTTTACTGACTTATTGATAACTTTCCAGAAATGACGTAGAAACAAAAGCCTTCCTAATACCTGGATTACTGAAATTGAATCATTCCATTATATTAGTGTTTGTAACCTTTGACTATATAACTCATTTGAGGCAATAAAAAAGAAAGAGAGCGTTGAGCAAAAGCACAGGAATCAAGACCACTCCTTTTTGGAATCACCCAATTTGGATTGGAATTCCTCAACTGTTTATCTTTGTCATTTCAAGCAAGTTATGTATGCTCCTAACATTTAGTGTGTTTTGTTGTAAAATGAAAATTTCAATATCTACTGGAGAGGTCTGTTGTAATTATTGCACTGAGATGACGTATGTAAAATATTTAGAACTAGTAGGAAATAAATACTAGCAGTGATATTAGAAATGTTACTATTAATATAGGTACTATTCTACTACTGTACTGCTACTGTTGCTTTTGGTAATATGAATCTAAACTGAAAAAGACTTTTCTACCTATATTTTCTTGTATTTTGGCATATGATTGTTATGTTCTGTAAGGAAAGTAAGAAAAATTTCTAGTGGGGAGAACCATCAACATGCAAGTTACTTGCAGTGCAAATATTCAAGAGTCAAGTTAATATCTGTTCTCTCATGCTCTAAGCCAGGCTGCTTCACCATTTAAATAAATGTTGAGTTCCTTTGCCTCAATCCACTTGTAGTAATGTCTAAAGTAAAGATTGTAATACACAACCATTACCTTATGATAGCATTCAAGATATCTTAAGCTTTAATATGTTTGTTGGGAAATTATGATAGTCTTGCTTTGAATTTGGACTATTCACTGGACTATCCTTCAGAAACCAGAGTATATACGTTTTTAGTGTCTTTTGTGTAGTCTTCAAGTTCTGGGAAGCAAAATCAATATTAGGAAGAGTATCCTAAGAAAAATATGGAATAGTCAAACTAATCTGATGGATTTCAAAAGATTGTTTTTAACTTAAAATTCCCAAAATACTCTGAACATTAAAGAAAATAACATAAAAGAAATGTAAACTCAGATTTTCAGGAAGTTCTGAGTGTGACATAAAACTAGTGCAAATGTTTTACTTTTATTTTCTAGGATCTAGTAAAATAAAACATCTTCTTTCACAATAGATAAGTTTTAAAATTGCTTCAGAATGGGAAAGATCACATAAAACTAACATTACTTTGACATATCCCTACATTACTTATAAAGTATAAGTAGCTTTGTGTATGTTGTGGTCAAGTGTCATCAAGTCAGTTTCAACTCATAGCTACCTTTATAGGTTTTCAAAGGAGCAGCTGGTGTGTTTGAATCACTTAACCTTGTGGTTAGCTGTCCAGTGCTTATCCTGCAGTGCTATACTAGGTCTCCAACTGCTCTTCAGGAAAAACATTTAGGGTTGATATGAATCAGAACAGACTTGACACTTACCAACAACAATAACAGTAATATTTATATGTAAATGAATAATTTACTCATCAATGTACAGTGAATATAGACAGAATGCATGCGCATACAATTACATGTTGTATATATAATGTTTGGTATAAATTAAATATTTTAATTACATAAGATAAACAAACAAAAAAAACTTTTCAAATAGTGAAATTAAAATTAAAGCCTGAACATATATTATTCACTACAATTTTGCTAGTACACTGTAATACTGAAAGGCTAATAAACAATAATAACAATTATAATGTGACAGTGAATTCCAATAATGGGTTCTTACCATCAGCTAGGAGTCCTGGTGTGGCGCTGTGTGTAATACACCAGACTGCAAAGCTGTTTGAACTGCAAGGTCGGCAGTTCAGGCTCACCAACTGCTCCTTGGAAACCCTATACAGTATCGCTATGGTTCAGAACCGACTCGAGGGCACTAACAACAACAACCATCAGCTAGACAATACATTGAACAGTTCATGCATTTCACAACAGCCCTAAGGCACAATTATTACTGTTTGGGGCTCATACTGACCCTGTATAATGTTTTTGAAGCTATAATTCTTTACGGGACCAGAAAGTCTCAGTTTTCCTCCCATGGAGCAACTGGTGGGTTCAAACAGCCAGTCTTGTGGTGGCAGAACAGTGCTTACCCTACAGAGTCACAGCACTCCCATATTATGATGTCACTGTTGCTGTTGTTGTTGTTGATAAGTGCCGTAGAGTCGGTTCCAACTCATAGCAACCTTGTGTAGGGATTCCAAGGAGTGACTGGTGAGCTTGAACCACCACTTTGCAGTTCAAACGGCTTTGCAGTCTGGCGCAGTAACCCACAGTGCCACACCAGCTAAGTGACATAAAATCAGTTCCATTGCTGTTGTTAATTACTGTCGAGTTGGTTCGGACTCATAGCAACCCTGTATAGTGTTTCTGAGGAGCAGCTGATGAGTTATAATCACCGACCTTGTGATTCAAACTGACCTTGTAGTCCAGCACATTAACCCGCAGTGCCATACCAGGACTCTATATTATTACTAGTTAGTAGCCTTTTATAGATGAAGAAATGGCAGCACACCTAGGCTAACAAACTTAACCATGATGGGTGATACTAAAATGTGATCTCAGGCAGCCTGGCTTAAGAGATCAAGGTGTCAACCAATATTCCATACAGCCAGTGATGTTTAGAAGAAGGCCATTATGAGGAAAATTGAGATAATGATAAAGGATGTTATATGTACTGTAATATTATTTATCATTGAAAATTCTACTGGGAAGTAAGCAGATCAAGGTCCAGACTTGGATAACAGAGAATAAGTTGACTATGCATACTTTCATAAAATGTTGCTTATTTTCCTTGGGGGGAGGAGGGGAAGTTGAGAGAACAACAGCTGTTACGTAGTCTTTAAAACTAGTCAAATAATTATTTGAAAAGATGTCAAACAGTTCATATTACACAAAATTGTGACGCTTTGTTCCACTAAAAGACTTATGAAGAAGTTATTCAAGGTTCTCCTGTTTAGAACACTTCAAATGTACATAAAATTTAATATATTAAATTTGTTCATAGTCATTCTGGTCATATGTAGACTTTTTTTTCTTCAGTTCTGTCCAAAACACATTTTGAATATTTGTAAAGAAGCCTTATAATCACTCACATATTCCTTTCATAGAATTCAGCAGCAAGTGTTGACTCTTTTGAGTATGATTTTATCCTCTATTTATTGTAGTCACAATCTGCAATGAAGAGCTAATAATACTTTATTATGTTGTTATTGTTAAGTGCTGTTGAGTCAGTTCCAACATAGTGACCTTATATAGGGTTTCCAAGGAGCAGATGGTGGGTTTGAACTTCTGAACTTGTGGTTCAAGCTGACCTTGAGATTAAGTGCTTATCCTAAGGCACCACACCAGGACTCCCTTATATTAGGAATAGTTATATGGCATGAAAGAGAAAAATTATACCTTGCTCACAGGTTATAGAATACAAGAAGTTGAAGTAGAAGATGAGAGAAAAAACAATTCCGACTTCATCATATGTAAGATAAATATCTAAGTGTTGAGAGGCAACATCTGTAACTACCAATCTTTTTAAATTAAGTTCATTTTTCTTCAAGAGATACACAAATGAATTTTAAACACTTACATAGCCAATCCAGGAATAACCATATCAAAATTAAGTTGTTTTATTGTTTTTCACCATTTGTCTGTCAGATTGCCTTACTATGGTGGCCTGCGTGTTGCTGTGATTCTAGAAGCTATGCCACCAGTATTTTAAATTTGAGTAAAGTCACCCATGGTAGACAGGTTTCAGATAAGGCAAAGACAGAGTAGGAAGAAGGAGAGATGGACTACTTCCAAATATTTCGTTACTAAAAACCTTATGAATAGTAATGGGACACCAAAATATCAAAGATTGAAACATGTTGAAGAACACCAGTATATGGTCAGATATAGTGCAGGAAAATGAGCCTCTCAGGTTAGAAGTCACTAAAATATGATTGGGGAAGAGCTGCTTCCTCAAAGTGGAGTTGACTTTGATGGCACAAATAGAGTTAAGCCTTCAGGAACTTCATTTACTAATGGGGCACAATTCAAAATGAGGAGAAACAGCTATAAAATTTCAATAATAATCAGAGCATATAAGGTACAAAGTATGAATCTAAGAAAGTTGGAAATGGTCAACAATGAAATGGAACAAACAAACATCATATACTAGGCATTAGTGAGCTATAATGGAATTGGCCATTTTCAATCACGTCTAACAATCACATGATTTACTATGCTGGAAATGACAAATTAAAGAGAAATGTCATCACATTCATCATCAAAAAGAATAAATTAGGATCTGTCTTGAAGTACAATGCTATCTGTGATGGATAATATCTATATGCATACAAAGAGCAGAAAATATCACTATTATTAGAATTTATGCACCTACCACTAAAGCTAGTGATGACGAAATTGAAGAATTATACAAACTTCTTCAGTCTGAAATTGATCAAATGTTCCATCAAAATGTATTGATGATTACTGGTGATTGGAATGCAAAGGTTGAAAACAAAGAGGAAGGATCAGTAGCTGGAAAAAAAATATGGCCTTGGTGATACAGTACAATACTCGAGACTGCATGATAGAATTTCGCAAGACTAATGATTTCTCATTGCAAATACCTTTTTCAAACACCATAAAAGGCAACTTTATTCATGAAACTCATCAAATAGGATACACAGAAATAAAGTTGACTACATCAGTGGAAAGAGACAATGAAAAAGTTCCATATCATCAGCCAAAACATGGCCAGGAACAGACTATCAATCGTTCATATGCAGGTTAAGGCTGGAGCTGAAGAAAATTAAAGCGAGTGCACAAGAACCAAAATATGACTTTGAATATATCTCACCTGAACTTAGAGATCATCTGAAGAACAGATATGATGCATTAGACACTAAAGAATTAAGACAAGAAGAGTTGTGGGATGGCATCAAAAATATCATACAAGAAGAAAGCAAAAGGACATTAAGAAGACAAGAAAGAAAGAAAAGACCAATAAACAAATCTAAAACTTACTCTCCAGCATAGAAATGCTATTTGGAAGAAATGGTAAAAGAACTGTATAGAAAATTTCAAAGAGCAGCTCAAGAAGACAAAGTTAAGTATTATA